>NC_139719.1:9667979-9733670 GCF_964188405.1 Protomyctophum parallelum
AACAATTTAATTGTGTTTTTAGCATTGGACATAATGGATACACATTACAAATGTAATTTCCGTTTGCCTTTCAGGTTTCGTAATCAGAAATTGCACGGGGCAGGTATGACAAATAGCTTAAAAATATGAATATTTTACATAGCTATTTCGTCATGTTATACCTTAAAAAAAAGATTGTGGATTTGCTATTTCCACTATGTTTGATTATTTATTTTAAAGTGTGAAAATGTTTCAACGTGCAAACGATTATTACGATTCTGCAGAATAATTGCCATATTTCATGATGTAATAATTGAGACAAGCTTAAAACGCAGGCAGAGCTCCAGCCAAGCGCTGAATGAACTGGTGAGATAATCATTCGAAGGAAACGTTTCAGTGAATTGTACCAGTGTATTTTACAGCAAATTCTGATTTAGTCTTAGTATTTCGAACACATTTAGTTTTAGTCCAAGTTAGTCATCTGGAATTGTCTTAGTCGGCTAATATCAAAAACCTAGTCTTTTAGTCTTAGCCAACAAAATGAACACTGTACGGCTGTGTACTGTACGGAATGATAATTCACACAACTATCTTAGCATTATTACTCCTCAGCCTGCAGCTGTCAGCTCCTGCGCACAGCTCCACAACGGCATGGCAACGTTCCATGGTACTGATTGGTTCAAACCGGTATAAACTGTGTCAAAGCACAGATGGCCTTATCTTGGCCACCCTTTATCCCTTTATCACTAAACTTATTTGGCATTTTTTGACTATTTTGAAAATCATTTTAATATAGTTCAACTAGCCGATCTATATCGACACGTTGTGAGCTGGCAGATGGGCTATATGAACTATTCACGGCCTATACCCAGACCTGTTGTTTCAGCGTGACCTCGCCCTTTAGGGTGTCTTACTGGTGTTATCATTCCGGGTGTCGGCAGAAAAATGTTTGAGAACTACTACTGCTTTTTATAGAAAACAAAGAAAGTCAATATATAGATCTATTCAAGGTTTTTGCCCAACAATCACAATATCAAACCCTTGAAAGAGAATCGGCAGAACAGAAACATGTGCATGCAGACGGATCAAAGTCATGGTCCAGCTGAGAGACGACAACAGTGTCTGCATGACAACAAGGACGACAACAAGGACTCATTTTAAACGCACGGGCGCACTTTATTTCATACCTGTCTAATAATACTGCGGTGGAAGGTCAGTGGTGGAAAGTAACCAAGTACAGGGGGAATCTATGAAAACAGTCAAGGCCAACATCAATTTTTGGGACAGGATTATAGACTGATTCATGGGATTCATTCATGGGTACATGTGTTTTGGTTTGGATTTATCCTTTAACCCATTTTGGTGTTAGCATTATGTTATGCTTTAACTATTGAAAAATAGCAGATCTACAAGCTCATAGCGCGCCACCGAGTGGTGCGCTACGCGCTACGAGGTCTGCTATTTTGTCAAATCGAAGAACGACTGACATACAAACATAGGCTTTTTCAGAAAACTGTCAGGATGTAGAAGACATTCTTTAGAATCTGATCTCAGGTCAAAATTGGGTAAAAGTAACAAGATGTGAATACTCCTACCAGCCCAGAGGTAGGCAAAGGTATTCAACCCCTCCCCTCACCCCCCCCCCCCCCCCCCCCCCCCCCCCTCCGCGCTCCATTGGCCCCACACAGAGCACCCTACAGGCCCCCGGCACCGCGCCCAGCCGTGTCGCGTTGCGTTGCATCTCTTCAAGGCCTTTGTTGTGTTCATTGATTTATAAATGAGGCGGCGTTTAATTCCACAGTCCTTCTTTTCTTCCTCCTGGAGGATTTATTCCCTGCCGGGGCCCCGTTGGCCGTTGCCCGACGTGTCACATTGCTTTCTGCCTGGGATTAATGAGCTTATAAACACTGCGGACCTTCCCTCCAGAGGACAGGGCCCAATGGGAGCGCAGCGGGAAGCGAGGCAGGGCTGGTTATTATTGACAATCATGGTGTATTTAGAGCTGCTAAAACATATGATTCTTTTTCTGGGGTTTTTTATTCATAGCTGTTTTTTTTTTTTTTTACCCATTAAGACCTGGAGGCAGATTGTACAAATGCCTTCTTAATCAGTAGTTGTGTCACTTTCAAGATTTAAAAGAAAATTAGCAGATGTACAATTTTTCAGTGTGGAACGAACGAAGTGGCACACTGTGAGCTTGCATATCTGCTATTTTTGTATACAATCTAAACCAACACGGATGCTTTTCCGATTTTAACCCATTCTGACCGGGCACCCATTTTGGTGTTAGCATCATGTTATGCTTTAGCTATTGAAAAATAGCAGATCTACAAGCTCATATCGCGCCACCGAGTGGCGCGATACGAGCTTGTAGGTCTGCTATTTTTGAAAAAAATCGAAGAACGACTGACATTTTTAGAATCTGATCTCAGGTCAGAATGGGTTCATCAGACCAGTGTGTGTCCGGCGGAAACCTCGTATGAATCTGATCTCAGGTCAGAATGGGTTAATGAAATAACCAAAAAAGCCCTTTATTATTATTAATTATTATTAGTTTTATATTTGTTATCTCCACCAGGACAAGATAGACAGATTTTTATTTCATGCCGCTAGGGGTCCCCGGACCCCACTTCCGAGAACCGCCGCCATACAGAACTGCAAACATTAAAACGATACAATACGATTTTGCATTAAAATAATACCGGAGGAAGAACCAAATCTCCAATTTAAACAAGGGAGAATGGCGTGTCTAACAATTTGAGCCAATTACCTCCATTGTGTGAACTTCTGGACCACACTGTGCCCAAGGCTTGGCTTAGTTACACAGCAAGGAATGAGGTCACCTTATGCCAAATGGATCTATGAATAATATTTCCTGTTTAAGTGGATTTCTTTTCTCTCCTCCGCCTCACGGCCCCTTGGGCTGTTTACAGACTGCTGTACATTAAACGGGCTACTCTAACCATCTCAGCATCGCTATCCGTCTTCTCCCACGCCGAGTTTGGCCCATACATCATCACAATACCCGAACTTTGAGGGGAAATGGCTAGCATTAAGTTCCAGCGGTGGAAAGTAGACATTTACTGAAGTACTGTAGTAGAATTTTGAGGTACTTTACTTGAATATTTCCATTTACTTCTACTCCACTACGTCTCGGATCCAAATATTGCACTTTTACTCCACTACATTTATTTGAAAACTTCAGTTACTAGTTACTTTGTAGATTTGTATTATTATTACAAAAACATACATTAACCACTTCAGCCCAATACCAATACATTTCAGGCATTTGAAAATAGCAGATCTACAAGCTCACAATGTGTCTTGATGTGACGCGTTGAGCTTGTAGATCTTGAAATGGGACATTCTGCATAATGAGTACTTTTACTTTTGGTACTTGAAGCTCATTTTGATGCCAGTACTTTTGTACTTTTACCAAAGTGCATTTTGAATTTCGGACCTTTACTTGTAACAGTATTTATATGATGCAGTGTTGATACTTTTACTTAAAGAAATGTAGTACATTTTCCACCACTGGCCTGCAAGTCATTTGAACGACGGTCCATACTTTTGAGTTTTGATTAAATTAAATATGTTTGTATGTAAAACATATGTACTGTATGTAAACATCACTTGACTTCACCCATTTTCATACATCATCTTCATATATTTGGTCCTCACTAATGCTCATTACAAGATGGCAAATACAGAGGGACACAGCGACCATTGTTTTTCTGAGATAGATAGAAAAATAGGCAACCGAGAAGGTGAGTATTTGTTAGTTCGTCAATAGATATCACCACTGACTACACACCAGTAGAAAACGAGAAACTACAGCTCTTTCTCTTCCTGGAAAGTCGGCATGCTGAAATAGAAACCGTTGTTCTTGCATTCATAAAATGAATACATCTTGTTTGAAATGACTAAACCTGCCTAATGCCTACCAATGATGTTGTTGGCAGGTTTCTGAACAGGCCACTTCTGAGATAATGCGTATTATAGTGAGGACCAATTATATGAACATAGGTCGAAAATGAGGCTTTCAAGTACTCCTTTTAAGAGTTGTGACCTTCAACACAAACTCTCAGCACTCCCCATCTCCCTTGGCCTTGATGGACTGCCATTATTCTGTGTTTTCTTTTTCTTTTTTGTCTTGGTACAGTGAAGGTCACAGCATTGATCAGATGGTCAGAGTGTCTGCCTTACTGTATTCCATTTGAGTGATAAAAGATGCTATTCTAAACCATATGCAGAGGAGGCACAGACCTTGTGGCGACATCATGGTATTTTTGGTGCGCGGTACAAAGACGTCTAAATGAAGCTTAATGCATACCACATACTAGCAAAAAAAACAATACCTTACACAGTGCTTTGGATACACTAGACTTGTCTTGGACAGAGGCATAGGATGTAATAATAAGCCTTACACATTACCAACACAATCTGTTAAAGACAAACAATGACCCATCCGCTGGTCAGCCACTAAGATGGGATGAATGTCAATGTGCATATTATAATGTAATTAAAAATGCAACCTTATTTTGCCCTTCAAATCCTCTAAAGAACACAAACCAACCATTCACTAATTGAAACTTTAAAAATGTCAACTAATTTGCTACATCCGTTCGGACTGGGCGAATATTGACAAAATCCAGTGTGATATTTTCGATGATTGTGGAGGTGACTACTGACAATTTCACTTGAGTAATGCCCCATATAATTAATAGGTTGACTTGACGTGCTGCGATGCGTTGTGAGCTTGTAGATCTGCTATTTTCAGCAAAGGAGTTTGGTGCAGAGGGACAGAGCATACCAAGTACAGATCCAATGGTCAAGTTTAAGTACTGGGGGTTTAAGTGGTGACCTTGTGGCGACAGCATGACTTGATTCAGACTTTTTTGCGAAAATACAAGATCTAAACTCACAAGCGTGCTTGTAGATCGGCTATCTTCGACGCGCGCCACCATCTTGAAAAGATCTCTAATATGAGTCTTAATACATACCGCATACCTGCTTCACTACGTCGACTCATATCTTCCATTTCTCATTTTTCCTGTGCTGACCAGAATGCCCATGATAGTCCTGCCAAACAAGTCTAATGAAGCCATCTATGACATTTATGATAACTTTAATCTATAACATATTTTTATACGTTGGGGGGGTCCTTGCTTCATCTCTCTCTCTCAGCTAAGGGCCGGGTCTTTGGCCTGAAAAACATGGAAGACCTCTGGTGTGGTCTATGTGGTTCCAATGCCTCACACCCATATTCTTCTGCCTAGACATTACACATCATGTCCTAGTGTCCATGCAATCTGTATAGGGAACTCGGTTCAGTAAAGAGAAGAGACAATCAAATAAGGCAAAGAAGCGTTTTAAAGATTGAGTAAATATATTGAGGTACCATCAAGGAGAAGTCAAACGCAGGTCTAAGACAATAAAGCAATAAAACTTCTATAATAATAGACAGTAAACAACAGCTGTGTCTCAACAGAGTAGAGCTATAGCCTTCAGGCGGACAGCAACAGCTGAGTTATAAACATAGCTGGCCTGAGGTGTTTTCTATGTTTAACCACCCCAAATTCCTTGACACTAGTATGAGTGAATAGGGGAAGGGGATCAGCGTAACGTGATTCCTTGTTTGACCCCGCAAAAACTTGCATGTGGATTATTGGCAGAAATGCAGAAATCTTAGAATATCTGGCGGTCCCATTTTATTTTTTCACAAGAGCAGTGGTTGTTGTACCTGCACCACAATACTTCACTATATATGTTGCGCTGTGATGAAGAGGGAAAACAAGGAATGTATCAATATGTACATTCCCGACCCTAATGCAATTCACAATTATAATAGCAGTAATCCCATTACAAATAAAGTCCATGATCCCATTCATTCACTCACTCACTCACTCACTACAAAAAGTCTATGGAGCACTTTCTTCTTGGCTGCCGGCTACTGAACATCACATAGCCCTTGACTATGTAATTGGACCGATGACGAAGCATTACATACAAACATACATAGATTTGTATTTGGCTTAGTTTTTAACGGATCACATTTAACACTTGGGTGTTTAACATTTTAACTGCTGAATGTCACGTGCCTTTACATTGTAATTGGTACTGTAATTGCTGATTCAGTTGCTGAGTCAGTGGCGAAATATCATTTTGGGGGTCCTCGACACAAAAGTGTTTGAGAACTACTGATTTAGCGCTCTGTTTTTTGTGATGGTACCTACCCTAGGGGGCACGGGGAGAACATGCAAACTCCACACAGAAAGGCCCTTTTGCCAACCCCACCCAGGGTATGGACACTGACGACACAGAGGAGAGGACACGCTCCCAGCGCCCACAGCGTCCCCAGCAGGAATCGACCGCAGGACCTTCTAGCTGTGAGGCGACAGCGCTACGGACTGCACCACCGTGCCCCCAGAACTACTGCTTTAGAAGGACTAAGGCCTCAGGTCTTATAGTCCATTAAAATAATAGAGTAGAATAGAAATACTGTATTGATCCCCAAAGGGGAATTAACCCATTCTGACCGGGCACCCATTTTGGTGTCGGCATCATGTTATGCTTTAGCTATTTAAAAATAGCAGATCTACAAGCTCATATCGCGCCACCGAGTGGCGCGATACGAGCTTGTAGGTCTGCTATTTTAGAAAAATCGAAGAACGACTGTGACATTTTTAGAATCTGATCTCAGGTCAGAATGGGTTCATCAGGCCCAGGCCGTGGCGTAACGGTCTGGGCACCGGACTGGTGATCCAGTCGCAGTGTGCCGCGGGTTCGACTCCCGGACCCGACACGGCCTTTACTGCATGTCATCCCCCCATCTCTCTCCCGTTTCCTGTCAGCCTACTGTCTATCCCTTCAAAAATCAATAAAAGGCGTAAGCCGCAAAAAAATATCTTTAAAAAAAATAATGGGTTCATCAGACCAGTGTGTGTCCGGCGGAAACCTCGTATGAATCTGATCTCAGGTCAGAATGGGTTATGAACCACGGCCACTCTCATCAGCAAATCACATCCAAACTGCAGCAAGCTGCCCACCTGATCAACACTGTAGAAGCAAAAAGAGCAATTTGCCACACTCTGCGTGCGCCGTGGGGATTTGAAGTAAATGCAACGTCGTTAGATTTTGTACAGCTCTCATTGTTCTAAGACAACCTCTCGTCTCAGTTGCCCGGACAATAGATTATCCTCTGAAAAACATGTACCGGAGCAGCGGGTACGGATCCATCAGTCTGAGGAACAGGTTCTATCCAAGCCCATCAAGATACAAATGTATTCTAAACTCTATGGACAAAAGGAATCCTTCCTCCAAGTCGTACTGCTTGTCAAGGTGTAAATTGCAGACTTGGACAGAAAAGAATCCAAGGCATTTAGATTTTGTCTATAATTATGGTTTTACCTGTATCATTAAAGAGCACCCATCTAAGAGCCACTAACAGATCTGCAGCGCTTTCATTTCTCTATTTCTAAAGTATTCTAAACTCTTAACAGTTTGCTGGAAATACAGTAGAGGAATTACCCTGCTTGCCATGTTTACTGCCAGTCTGATTTCTGCCACTATACTCTATCCAGTGTATCCACCATTTGACATTAAAAACACTTGGATCAACCTCTCACTTGTCAATCCTGGACTTTTCCTCTTGATCTCAAGCTAACTGCCTCAGCTAAGGAGCTGTCCAGCACTGTGGTGCTGAATTATGGACGCCTGGCTGCAGGAACTGCAAGCCATTTCATTTTAGCTTTCACTTGCTCAGACACTCGTGGGTTCAAATCCGGGGGTAGAAGTGGAAAGTTGCATAGTGCAGCTTTACTTATAATACATCATACTTCTTCCACCTCTGATGATAATACACCCTCACACCACTCTGCATTATTCTGGCTGACACGAATTCAAAGCCAGGAGCTAAATTAAGCTCGCAAGGCAAAGCAACTCGAATAACATTTCCTTTACCAATGCTGTCCGGCAGCTGAATATCCACCGTCTAACTTGTAAACAAGTTAATTCTCCATTTCACCCCGAGAGTTCCAAGTCACGTGCTAACCTCCCCGTAACCCCACAGTGGTTTCAGGCCCAGCTGTAGCAGACTCTCTATCTCTTTTGGGTGTTCGACTTAAACTTGGTCCAAAGGGTTGTTAAAAAAAGTGGCTGTTACTTAAAAAAAAGAAGAAGAAAACAACCCTAGGCCTGTGCACTGTGCCATTTATTTTGAAAAGTCCAACTTATAATATACAGTAAAGTATAGACCAGTGGTTCTCAACCTGTAGGTTGGCCCCATCTTGGGCATGCCTTACCCATTATCCCTAAACTTATTTGACATGTCTTACGTTATATTGAAAAACCATTTTGTAGATCGGCTATTTTAACTATTAAAAAAAGAAAAGAAAAAAATATATATATAGTAAAACATGGCAAATAAGTTTAAGGATAAGGGGTGGTGCAAGATATAGCTCATATTATTTATAGAAAAAACAATGGTGGGGGGGTGGGGGGGGGGGGTCCCCAGATGATAGTTCACTGACAATTTAAAACTTTTAAGACCTTTTTAACTCAACATGGACATTTTAATTTCCATGTGGTGTCATAATTTAATTTAAGGTTGATATGGCACACTGACTACCACTTTAGTGCAACATCATATGAAACAAATAAAATGTGTTTTAGTCTTAGCATTAAATGGATACTTTGTAGCTTTTGTACCCGTTTGGTATTCATGATATTTTAGGTATTTATTTTATTTATTTTTGGTGGGGACTGCCTCTATGTTTCAATCAGGCCTCCTGACACCTGCCGGGGGTGTCCACAGCCCTCCCAGTTTGAAAACCTCTGACCACGAGTGTCCAAACTCACTACAGCAGTCCCTGCATGTGTTTGCTGTGCAGCACCTGAGCAGTGTTGAGATGAATGCAGCAGCCGCCGAGCAGCACAAACACCACCAAATGCAAACAACTCATTGAAACCCAGCGCATGAAACATCTGATCCCCAGATCTGTGCTACTGGCGGGAATGAGCACTCCCCCCCACAGCAGCACTGCAGCCGTGAAACAGCAGGTTGGATTGTAACCAGGTACCTTTTCTCGAGTATACTGCACTTAAGTAAGCAAGCCGTAAAGGCATACATCACACGCAAAGAGACAATGTGTTTAAGTAATCTCAGAATACAGTAGATAAACCGAGAGCCTAGCATCATTCTCTAAACAGTATAATCTACCCATATCCGTCTCTGTAAGTAAGTCTGTACGTACATGTGTACGCTGTAATGCACGTAACTCGAGAACCGTTAGCCCCCCCACGACTTCAAATTCGACACACACGTCCCCGTCCCCGTCCCCGTCCCCCCCCTCCACACAACACACACACCAGGGAGTGCAGTGCCCGGTGTCGAGACGGTCGGACCAACAGTTGTCCAGAACCCCGCCCAGTACTCACGTTCCATATATGGGGCTGGCCTGTTCTGACATCAAAACACTCAAGACTTGGACATGCCTGACAAAGAACGCCATATTATATATAGGAATAAAGGGACACAGAGAGATGGGTGGAACGGGTACTCTGACACGGCTACAAAGAGTATTGCATAGCCGGGGTGGGGCATGGATCTCCAACTATACCACCGTTACCGCTCTAGAGCCCGGGCACCGGTCTAGTATCAATGAATAAATGATCTGGGATCTGTTGAAACTATACAAACTATATAGGCTGCCAGGTCAGCAACCAAAGTAAGTAAAACAATCGACCACTTCCACTGCCACAGACAAAACAGAAATCGGCTCGTTGACAACCAAGCTCATGAAACATCTCCATCCCAAATTATACTGCCGGAAATGAATGTTCCTCCCAGCAGTAACACCAGCAGCCATTAGGGAAAGACAAGTGTCAGATCTGTCATTATCACTTTGAGAGAGCTGAGAGTGAAACGGCACTGAATGACTATTAGTTTTATATATAGAGAGCAGGTCAGAACGTCAAGATAAAAAAGGCTTTGGGGACTGATAATGGAGGCTGAGAGCTGAGAAACCTTGCAGACTGCGGCGCAAAAATGGAAATCGCTGACGGAAACCAAGCACATTCTGAACCTACCTACGTGTGGTCACTTAAACCAGAGATTGTCAACCTTTTCAAATTCAAGGACCCTCCCGGTTTGATATGCATCAGGCCACATCGGACCCCCATTTTATTCCTCCGTCTTAACCTATTCTGACCTGAGATCAGATTCATACGAGTTTTCCACTGGACACACACTGGTCTGATTAACCCATTCTGACCTGAGATCAGATTCTAAAAATGTCAGTCGTTCTTTGATTTTTCAAAAAATAGCAGACCTACAAGCTCGTATCGCGACACTCGGTGGCGCGATATGAGCTTGTAGATCTGCTATTTTTCAATAGCTAAAGCATAACATGATGCCAACACCAAAATGGGTGCCCGGTCAGAATGGGTTAAATCTGTGGGACTCCAATGCATCACCAATACACTATAACACATTACCAGTGGGGTCTATCAGGTAGGACTGAGCAGCCACCCGGCCATCAGATTATTGGCTTTAGGAATGCGAGAAAAAAATAATGCCCATAATTCAAGGCTTCTTGGGGTGGGTATATTTGATAGAAAATGAGTCTTGGTGAACTTCTCCTTTAATTGAACTTAAAGAGTGTACACATGAGACCAAATGGACCATTTAGTTTCCATGTGTTCTGTTACAGACCCACAAAAAGGTCCATGTAGACCCCTGATGGGCCCCGGACCCATTATCTTCAGTAACGTTTACCAGGTAGAGAGGCAATTTACAATTCAAGCATTTATCCAGATAAACTTGAGTCAACAAGGTAAATATTATAATCAAATAAGAGTGAAGAGAGAACAGTGCAGTGCCTCAAGAAAATATAGCATGCCCACACATACTGTACGTCACATAAATGATATGTTCGCTGATTACAAAATGTATGTTTTGGGTGAATTAAATAACATTCGCGGGGCACGTTTCTTAGCGATTTTACACTTCTTGTTTCTTCGTTTCTGAGTGAAACGCCTTTCAAAATAAGACGGTTCTCCATAGAGATGAATGCCACTAGATGGCGGTCTCGGTGGCGAATGAGTTAACTATCTTGGTTGATGGGGTCTGATTTAGGAATCATGACATTTTGTCATCCGCCATTTCTCTATATCAGTGTGCAAGTGCATTCACAATCGGGAGGTAATTCACAACATCTGAAGAGGTGAGTGCTAGGGGGTGAGGTGGAGTCTGAAGAGGTGAGTTCTAGGGGGTGAGGTGGAGTCTGAAGAGGTGAGTGCTAGGGGGGTGAGGTGGAGTCTGAAGAGGTGAGTGCTAGGGGGGTGAGGTGGAGTCTGAAGAGGTGAGTGCTAGGGGGTGAGGTGGAGTCTGAAGAGGTGAGTGCTAGGGGGGTGAGGTGGAGTCTGAAGAGGTGAGTGCTATGGGGGTGAGGTGGAGTCTGAAGAGGTGAGTGCTAGGGGGGTGAGGTGGAGTCTGAAGAGGTGAGTGCTAGGGGGTGAGGTGGAGTCTGAATAGGTGAGTGCTAGGGGGTGAGGTGGAGTCTGAAGAGGTGAGTGCTAGGGGGTGAGGTGGAGTCTGAAGAGGTGAGTGCTAGGGGGGTGAGGTGGAGTCTGAAGAGGTGAGTGCTAGGGGGGTGAGGTGGAGTCTGAAGAGGTGAGTGCTAGGGGGGTGAGGTGGAGTCTGAAGAGGTGAGTGCTAGGGGGTGAGGTGGAGTCTGAAGAGGTGAGTGCTAGGAGGGTGAGGTGGAGTCTGAAGAGGTGAGTGCTAGGGGGGTGAGGTGGAGTCTGAAGAGGTGAGTGCTAGGGGGTGAGGTGGAGTCTGAAGAGGTGAGTGCTAGGGGGTGAGGTGGAGTCTGAAGAGGTGAGTGCTAGGGGGTGAGGTGGAGTCTGAAGAGGTGAGTGCTAGGGGGGTGAGGTGGAGTTTGAAGAGGTGAGTGCTAGGGGGGTGAGGTGGAGTCTGGTTGGTTGGTTGGTCTGTGTTGGTTGGCAATGGTTGCTAAAGACAGTGTGTTGAATTCATAATCATATAATTGAGACCAGGGCGGCTGTCATCATTGGGAGCAGACGAGGAGTTTAGACAAATAGTTTGTCCCCCTCTAGTGGCAGTGCATGAACAAACACTGTCAAGACTAGAAACACCTCCATACCTCCATGACAAAACATCCAAATGGCCTGATATCCAGGTATTAAAATAGCCACGCTAGATGTACATGTACACAAACGGATCAGGACAGAGAAAGCTACACGGCTGTGATTATTTCCATCCCCCATTACTGAGCAGGGGGTTTGCTATTCCATGAAACGCTTTTGAAAAAAAATATAATTACACGATTACGCGATTATTGTGGCAAAAATAATTGTGATTAATGATATTATCGTGCTAAACTTAAAATGCCACTTTAGTTAACCACTTCGAACTGCATCCATATTCTGTGGTGGTGGTGGGGGGGGGGGGGGGGGGGGGGGTTGCTAAAGAAAGTTCTGACTTGGGATGAATGGATGGACTTGGAGCGTGTGTAGGCATCGTGAGGAGATGTGTAAGTTGTAACATCTTCTTACCAGAAATGATGGGAGCCAAGTGCAAGATGTCTGACAGCCGACTGTTGACCGCTTCATACGGTGACTCCTCCAACAGATCATTGCCTGGATACGAACAGTGAGCATCAATCAATAACGTGTGTGTGGGTGTGGGGGGGTGTGTGTGTGTGTGTGTGTGGGTGTGTGTGTGTGTGTGGGTGTGTGTGAGAGAGAAGCAGAGCGAGAGAGAGTCAGATAGACAGAGGAGGGTGGGGGAAAGAGTCAGAGAGAGAGCGCAGAGACAATGCAATGCATGCTTTTTCTTTTATTAATATATCTGCTATTCATAAGCTTACATTTTTAATTTTATGTCCACATCCAGATGTTTTAGCCCCTCCTTGTAATGGGAAATAAGTAGGCCTATCTAATTCCTGATGTTGTTTGAAGTATGGATTTTAGGCAAACCAAGGATCAGAATAAATGATGGACTTCTTGAATCTGTATTATTAACAAAGTCTAATACCTTGCAAACTGTGGAATATGCTCCAGAAGATCCGCAGACAGTTCTTCTCCTTCTTCATGCCTCGCCGGCACCGGCAGTGGTAGAGCGGGCTCTGCTTCATGGAGTCTATGGCGCTCCGGCACTCGCCCTGCGCCTCCGGCGCGGTGACCGCGGTCAGGTTGTTGATGCTCTCCCCGCCGGCCACGCACTGCCTCATGGTGCGGTATTTGGTGCTGCAGCTGGGCTCCCGCAGGCACTGCTCGCTGGCCTTCACGCAGTCCAGGCGGACGGGGAGGCGAGCCGTGGTGCGATCATCCCCCGCACCCTTTAACGTGGACACTGAATCTATAAAAGGGGAAGTTGACAAAAGATTATATAGGCTGAATTTGTAGAGGTTTTAACTTTAGGTTCATGGCAGGCATTAGCCTTGGCTTGATCTAAGACTATACCATATATTTTTGGTAATTTGCAAATACGACAGTAAAAGTCAGACTCGGTCGATAAAATACATGATCGTCTTGAATCCAAGGAACTTTATTGTTAACTCACACAGGATAGTAAATAAAAAAATATACTAAAAGCATATGTTGAAGCCAAAATGTACCGATTAGTGTCGGTAAAAAACCTTAACTGAAAGTTCTATTGCATTCAGTGACAGTCCATTTCATTCAGAACGTTTGGCGCATGCCGTACATTCCATTTATCATGGAACAGGAGCAGTGTTGGGCCTAATTCAATGCAATTATGAGTCAAACTTGTCAGATTACTCACCCAGCGTGCACAGCACAATGAAAACAGTCGCTAAAACCATCGCGCTTTGAGCCCACGGGCGTTTGTAATGTTGCAAAGTGACGGCTTTCAAAACAATCCAACATCCAGGCACTTTATGTCCAAATTAATCCGTGCTGTTGCTGCTTCGCGCTGAGAATTCTCCGTGTGCAAGTTACGATGCATGTTCTGTACACAGTAGATCCACACGCATAGAATCGTTGATCCAGCCCAGTAGCCCACTGGAGTCAAAACTCGGAACAGAGGAGAAGAACGCGCGTGGAATCTACAACACGCAGCCTGTGCCCTGACCATCAAGGACGGATCGTCCCACACTCCCAGCAGCTCTCGTACCGGGAGCAGTTGCGTTGAGGGTCCCTGTGTTGTCCTTGTTGTGTCCCATCCACTCACTGCTCTGGACGGTTACCAACAGTGCAAAAATCACAAGTTGTCCCAAGGTTGAGGACGGACGCACCACGGGGTCGTGACTTGTGTGAGTCAGTGGGGGAAATCACACATTGGCTGTGCGTAATTTACATTCCCAGCATCGCGATCAACCAGGGTACTGTCTTCCATTAAAACGAACGAAGGTGTCAAACGCGCTATAGCTCCGAATGACAATTGTTTGTTTGTTTCGCCGGTAACGTTTGTTTGGTGGTGAATGCTGCTCCGCTCTCTCCAAAAGCGTCAAAGTGAATGGCGAGCTTTGAGTTTGAGAGACGGTGCGTCACAGCCGTGTCTGTGGCGTCGGGCGCTCAAGGGCGTGCGCGTGATGAAGCTGCGCAGCGTGCAGACACAAAACGCATGGAATGATGGACTTCAGTAGCGCGACTCGACCTATAACAATAGCCTAGGCTGGCTAATACTATAATATCGATGCTTGTGGAGGATGAAAAACACCTTCATTGGTATATAGGCCTATCCAGCTGTCCACTGCACCACGTGTGCCATAATTAATACAATTATTATATCAATTGTTCTCAAACATGTCGATAGTCCGGCAGCCAACAGGCTTCTTTTGTTTAAAGTAGGAAATTTGGTGTGACATAATGTAACAGTATTATAGAATTACACAAAATATGATACAAATAAGTGCTTCTATACCTGACTTAATTCTCCATGGTTCATGTGTATAGGAATACATGGTGCATTAAAGGTCACAGCTCCTTTAAGTCTCCCCCTTTTGCCCCCTGTATAAATGTCCCGCGACACCTCCACCTCTTCCCTCTGTACTTCCGTCTTGGAACGAGGTGGGTGTCTTTGTTGACGTCTCTGTATATAACATAATAAGAATTGTACTTGCAAATTGATTTATACAGTGTTTCACTCGGTTTAGAGAGGAGTCTTTGCACTACTACTAAGAACTAACGTGGAGACGTGTACTGTTGTTGTTCTTTGTCAGGTATGTTACGTTTTATTATTTGTTGTGTTACTGTCGCTCTGGCTTCTGTACTTCCGTCTTGGAACGAGAGAGGAGTCTTTGCACTACTACTAAGAACCAACGTGGAGACGTGTCTGTTGTTATTCTTTGTCAGAATAAAGCGAGCATGGGCCTGTTTCCCTGTTCCCCATTCAACACAACACAGAGAGATTACACCGGTTACACACACACACACACACACACACACACACACACACACACACACACACACACACACACACACACACACACACACACACACATATATATATATATATATATATATATATATATATATATATATATAACCATTTTATTTATATTTAGGCCTAAATATTGTCCATAGGCCTACTATAAGCTATACATTAATGAATCCACTTGCTGAACGGCTGCCAGCATTGAGCAATTCCTTTTATAGGGGAAATACTGTATGTGACCATACCATAAACAATCTCTATAAGGCAAGATTTTCACAATTTCATTATGCTTAATGCTTTATCATGAAAACCCCATGTCAACTATGGGGTTTTCATAATTCCGAATACATTCCAAGCATTAGTTTTGCAAACACTCCTAAAAACGGCCATGACTGCAAGTGTTAACCAATCCATACTCTACTGGTTAAAAAGCTGAAAGCAATTGAACACTGCCCCCCCCCCCCCCCCCCCCCCCCCTGCCCACAGGACATCAGCTTGTGACTGCATGCAACTTGTTCCTGTTGTTGCCGGTCTCAGACAGGAACAAACTGCAGGTTGAAAAGGCCCTCAGCCCTGAAATTGGTAGAATCGGAAACAATTTTTACACCTGGGGAAAACGGAATCCATTCTCTTTGGATGAAATAGTAATCTCAGCAAGGCAGATGGCTTCTTTGTTAGAGTGAGTGCTAGAGTGAGTGCTCTCCATGCAGGCAAATCTTTCCGGTGATAAAAATGGCCACCAACGTAATCAAAAACACCTTGAAGACCCTAACAGGAGCCCTTGTACAAGGTTTCTTCGGCTATACCTCTTGTATATAACAGCCCCTCAAAGGCCCTAAAAACAAGGCTCCAGACTTTCCAAAACAAAATGGTGAGGCTACTTGGCTACTACTTGGCCTCTCTCCCTGAACCCACCTCACCCCTGCCCATTTTGACAGGCTGGAATGGCTTAGGGTCGACGACAGAGTACAGCATCTTGTAATGGGTCTGGTCCACAAGATTCGGCACAACACCAAGATACCCATGTACCTGTCTAAATACTTCCTTAATGTCAACAAAGTCCACACCCACAACACCAGGGGGAGTTCAACAAACCATGTGCAACCCAGATTCGGCACAAACAAGGGACTAAATTCATTTTGCGGGGAAGGTGCCAGCTGGACCCCCATATACAAGAAAAACTATGCCTAGCGCTAAACTTATTTCTAACCTTATTCTTAGTAAATCAAAACTTAATGCAAGAACCGCCGCACCGAGCGGTCAGTGGAAAAAAAACAAGGGTGAGAGAGATGGTTTATGGGCGACGGTGCCCGTTACCGTTTGTTCACATTAAGCTGATTGCTGACGCTGTGAATATGAGTTTGCTGCATCGGGACACCATGCATGGAACCTCTTCAAGAACCCCAGACCCCATGTTGAGAACCACTGCCATATATAAAGTAGCACCCACGGCGTGTTAGTTGTCATGCAATGTCTCACTATAAGTGTTTTACTACTGTAACACTTGTATCACTAGACTCTCACACAAATGTGCCGTAGTGGGAAATGCACAATTGCACACGTGTTATCCAGCATCATTTACAGTTAGGACTGTGTGGAAAAACATGTCTTCTGCATGTGTTTCTCTACAGAGGAATACAAGAACGCTCTCCCCAAATTTGCCACCACTTTCACTTTCACACACCGACCGCTCAGTGGTGCTTAGAAATAAGTTTAAGGTTTAGGCATAGTTTTGCTGAGGTAAAGTTTAGGAATATAGGGTTATAGGCATATTTTTACTGAGGTTAAAAGGTCAGGTATAAGGTTATAGGCTTAGGCATATAGGTTACTGAGGTTGCATTTAGGAATACCAGGTAGAGACGGTTCAGAGACGGTTTGCTGTAATGGCGCCCATGCACACGAGCTGTGTTTTGCCGCGAGCGTTCTAGTATTTGAGCTTGCTTGGTGGTGCCTCTCGTGGCTCAAGTCTGCCTCAGACGGCGCACCTCTGTCATTGTCACCGTTTTTGTGCCTAGCCTACATCCTAACTTAATATTAGGAAGTGGTGGAAAAAGTACTCAAATGTTTTACTAGCCTAAAAGTATAAATACTGTAGGAGCCATTATGACGGTGCTAGATTATTGGTTGGGTTGGCATATTATCTTTGAACACTTGGTGGCGGGCTTTGGATTTGGCAGCACTGGGTGTGTATTTAGAGGGCACTCAGGTGCAGTGATTCAGATCACTAGACACAGGGAACCAGGGAGCAAACCGTTCTTACTTGAATGTAACTGCCATTTTGGACACAGAATATTGCAATATTCTGTGTGTGTACTGCGTAGGATCACTCCCATACCTGTGAAGTAACTGCAAAGGAGAATGGAAACTAGAAAAATGGCAGTTACAAATACTGCGAGTACATTTGAGTCTGAGTGTTCCACTTACTGCACCGAGCGGACCTTTGAAGTATTGTTTATATAACGGAGCTACTACCTTTAAACATTTGGAATCCGTGGCTATTTATATAGTGATAGTTTAAATAGGTTTTGGAAAAATGAGAGATTGCTGCTATTTTGTTTCTTAAAGCTTTTTCCCAAGCTACCCTTGCAAACATGTTTACAACATTGAAATGAGACATACAGTAGCTCTGTTTATACACGATAATGAACTCCTACTGTACATACTTTACCCATTTCTTCTTAAATTGTTTTATTATGTTTTGATACTTGCTTGGCAATATTAAATGTATGTGTTCTAACGTCAATAAAGCTCCTTTGAACTTATTATGAAGGAAGGCAGTCCCAGTTGTAGCCACAGTGCTTGCAAGGTTGTAGCCCTGGAACATGACTCTCGTATTCATACGAGAGTCATGACGTAACTTCACCCTGGTTTTTGCGAACGCTACATTTACAAATAATTAAAATATATAAACATTCGCATTTCAAATATAAAGTACTCACAAAGTGTCCCACGGGTGTTAGTTAGTAGCAGCGCCAGCGATTAGAATTTCTTTATCCCGCGTTGTTTAATAAAAAGCATTTTTATCCGAGGTGTTATTTTGCCATTGGCTTTCAACTACGCGCCCCTATCGGTCGGGAGGAGGGTGGCACTCGGTGTGTTCGATATAGGTACGCTGACCGCCCTGCCAATACAGACTAATAGGCGAGTGCGCTCCCGGTGTGCAACTGTGGATTTCCCAAACGAACCCCGTTTGAAAAAAGTAGCCGGGGAGCTCGGACAAAAATGCTTTTTATTAAACAACGTGGGACGCAGCAATTCTAATCGCTGGCGCTGCTACTAACTAACACCCGTGGGACACTTTGTGAGTACTTTATATTTGAAATCTGAATGTTTATATATACGGAAATCTTGTAAATGCAGCGAGCGCAAAAAACAGGGCAAAGTTACTGCATGACTGTCATGATAATCATCATGGCAGTCATGTTCCAGGGCTAGCAAGGTTGCAAGCATGATTTATTTAGAGAAAAGGCCTCGTGCACACCTACAAGGACAGGTGCGTAGGAGCCAGAAACCAAATGCGAATCATGAGAAGAAAAGGCTCCCGCACACTGTCTTCACTTATAGAGCAGCAGTTTATTCAGAGTGACAACGTCTCGGCCTAAACGACCTTCATCAGGTATCACTATCATTATTTATTTTTTAATAAAAGCTACACATATTTCAACTTCAGTCTTCAGGGGTTTGAGGGACATATAATTCCATCAGTCATATAGAGGACAGGAGGGACACAGATGTGTGTTTCTTTTTTTATCATTTAGGGGACAGGACACAGGTGTGTTGTATCAGGGGAAGAGTGTCCTCAATCAACCTCAACAGTGGGGACCAGTGAATCATTCACCCATATGCCAACTAAACAACAACAATAATACATTTTAATAAACACTTTTATAAAATGCATCTTAACACATATCAGAGTCAGAAAACAGGGTCTCTAAGGTAACCGGATCACTCGCCCCCAGCGGTTCTTATTCTTGCATTTGTTTTACTGAGGTTTCGTTTATAGGAATACGTCTGGGGTTAAGCACAGTTTCACTGAGGTTTCGGTTATAGGAATATGTTTGGGGTTAAGCACAGTTTCACTGAGGTTTCGGTTATAGGAATATGTTTGGGGTTAAGCACAGTTTCACTGAGGTTTCGGTTATAGGAATATGTTTGGGGTTAAGCACAGTTTCACTGAGGTTTCGGTTATAGGAATATGTTTGGGGTTAAGCACAGTTTCACTGAGGTTTCGGTTATAGGAATATGTTTGGGGTTAAGCACAGTTTCACTGAGGTTTCGGTTATAGGAATATGTTTGGTGTTAAGCACAGTTTTACTGAGGTTTCGGTTATAGGAATATGTTTGGGGTTAAGCACAGTTTTACTGAGGTTTCGGTTATAGGAATATGTTTGGGGTTAAGCACAGTTTTACTGAGGTTTCGGTTATAGGAATATGTTTGGGGTTAAGCACAGTTTTACTGAGATTATGTTTATGCATATTGTTTTATTCTGAACTAGACCGGTGCCCGGCTATAGAGCACCGAGTCGGTAACGATGGAAGTAACCCATTCTGACCTGAGATCAGATTTAAAAAATGTCAGTCGTTCTTCGATTTTTCAAAAATAGCAGATCTACAAGCTTGTAGATCTGCTATTTTTCATTAGCTAAAGCCAAGGTCGTTCAATGAATAGACCCATAATAAGGCTCTCTCAATAGCATCTTCTAGGAAAAGCTATACTTAAAAGCTAGACTTTCTCTCTATGCCCCTGAGAGCACAGACTGTGTGACTAGCATCAACATGCATGGCGCACTGCAACAGGCTAAGTGCTATATTGCTCACACAGCCAAACATTTATTTTGGCAGGCCTTGATGGCATTGAAATGGCTGACTTTACACTTGGTTGCATGCTGAAAGTAGCCGATCCACAAGCTCACAATGCGCCGCAGTGCGATTCGTTAATGAACAGAAGATTACTTGTCTTTCACTTCCACTGGATCTCTTCTCCACATTTTGTATGTTATAATATACAGTATACACTGTATATGTCGTCTTAGTTTTAGTCTTCATAGCTTAGTTTTTATTTAGTTTTCCTCAGTGAAAAGAGGTATAGTCAATGAACATTTTTTGTCATCCGACAAAATCAACACTACCGCTTGTCATATTGTGGATATGGATGATTTGTATTGCCATGCTTTCTATGGGCACGTGCTAATGGCTGAGCCATATTAAAGTACAGCAAAAGGTATACTGTTATGAAGCACTAGTCATTCTATACTCTGCCAAAGTCTTCATCCTTTTGAGGAAATTGAAAGCCTTTTCATAGGTGTGGGAATAGACAGCATGTGCCAGTGACAGTCTGTGCCAGCTAGCATTGCCTGTTTGTTATACTGCATGTGTTTTCATATTTGACTGTATACCCAGCAGACCTTGAAGTGTTTCTCGTGTCCTTTGATGGGTCAGAGAGCTGTTAACACATTCTGACCTGAGATCAGATTCGTGGAAAGGTTTCCACTGGACACACACTGGTCTGATGAACCCATTCTGACCTGAGATCAGATTCTAAAAATGTCAGTCGTTCTTCGATTTTTCAAAAATAGCAGACCTACAAGCTCGTAGCGCGCCACTCGGTGGCGCGCTATGAGCTTGTAGATCTGCTATTTGTCAATAGCTAAAGCATAACGTGATGCTGACACCAAAATGGGTGCCCGGTCAGAATGGGTTAATGCACACATCATCCAGATTCTGTGCACACACCGGGGCTTTCTCAGACTAGCAAATAATGTACGCGGCGGGTATAGTTGAAGTTTGCGATATGCATGTACTGTATATCTGATTTATCGAGTAATGTCTGTGTGAAATATGTTAATGGTTGCAAGCTTGTCTGTGTTAAGCCGTTAAAACCCAGGAATGCATCGGTGTCTTCTTAGATTTTAGTGTTGGCTATTCAATAGCAGTGTTCCAAAAATACTTTTGGATTTAAAAAAACAAATCTTCTCTTCTTGTGGGGTGTTGTCGCGAAACATCTTCAGGTGGCGGGGTATATCAATTTTTGGGGGGGGGGGGTTCCAAATGTTTGAGAACTACTGATTTAGAAGATTACATTTGTAGAATCAGCCTCTTATTGGGTTACTTAAAATGCCAGAAAGAAAAGGTAAGGTGGGTAGTGCTCCAAAGCTCAAATTAAGGTTCCTTTCAACATGGTGGACATGACGTTTGGAGCCTCTCGGCTCTTCGCCAGACGTATGTTCGGGTGACGCAGTGGTAATGTAGCTGCCCACCATCCCAGTCTGGGGGAGAAGCCGGGAGGGTGATACTTCTTACTGCATGTAAATATCCTACGGACTGGGGGCGACACCTTGTCAGGAGGGAGTATGAGGCCGGAGGAGTACAGGACGAAGGCTCTGTCCTCCTGCTGGGGGCTCCTCACTGGCAGCTTAGTCAAAGGAAAAAGGGGGTAAAAAGCCCAAATAATAATAATAATAATAATGGTCCTTGGAATGAAAAAAGGTTTAGAATCACTGAACTAAGACTCTGCAGATAAGAACAAACCACTGGCCATGAATTTAGCCTGAAGTGTATTGTTCACAAAGGCCTGCACGGTGTCAGTCAAGTGTCTGTAATGCATCTGCCCATGTAACTCTAACTGAGCAGCATGCATTCTCCTCCTCTGTGATTTGAGCAAAGAATAGCTTGATACATGCAGTAGAGGCCCTGCATTTAGCAGGAGGCCGTTCCGTCCGTGCTCGGCCGACGGTAGCGCTTTCATGGAATGTTTTAAAAGCTGATGCTCCCCACCAAGTGGTGGACGAAATAATTCGTTTTTACTGAAGAAAAAAAGTATATATCGCGTGCGCACTTTAAGTTCAGTGGCTTTGCTGTTGTTTGTGGTGTATGGTTCTTTGTTGAATGTGTTTGACGCAAGTTTGGTGAATGTGCTTTGGTTTTTAGAGAAAACCAAGCAGCGCTGTTTTTTGGATGTATTGGAGCCTTTGACGGCTCTTGTTATGGATCCTGATGAGAAGTATAGCACCTTTCATGTCATAAAATGCAACGCAAAGTGCTTTACAGGGGGGGAAGAAGATAAAAAAGTAAAGACACAAACGTAAAGTAACAATTAAGCAAGCAAATGTCATGCCGACGTGAGTGTACTCCGAATTTGAGGCAGATTCTACACACCATTGATAAATGAGGGCCTTAAGTGTTTCCAGTGAGCCAAAATGCACAATATCAGCACCCCAAATCTGTTTGACTAGAACGGAACAGAGCCTTAATTAGTATAATCTGTAACACCTATGAAGGAAGTAGGGAAGGGGCCCCAAGTTCTAGTGTGGCACCGATCTCTTCAGGTGGCTAATTATGACTCTGGAACATATACTGTATACTGTACCTCACCCAGGCTGTCTTAATAGGCCGGATGAAAGACATCATTGTTGTGAGCAAGTGGGGTGGTCTATTGAAAAATAGCAGATCTACAAGCTCATAGCGCGCCACTCGGTGGCGCGCTATGAGCTTGTAGATCTGCTATTTTTGAAAAATCGAAGAACGACTGACATTTTTAGAATCTGATCTCAGGTCAGAATGGGTTCATCAGACCAGTGTGTGTCCAGTGGAAACCTGGTATGAATCTGATCTCAGGTCAGAATGGGTTAAATTATCTAGTGGTCCAGACTTTAAAAAGGTTGAGAATCACTGATCCGACCGATTTTTTAACCGGAATGTTTGGGAGGAAACTGGAGACTGGCGTATATACCCGACAGCTCCCTTTCAATGCACAGGTGGTCTTCACAACACGCTGTGTTTTCAGAATATTCCTTGGCTCAAGTTGGCTGGGGATGTTTTATTTCCTCTTGTATTATGAAAGATTCCAATTCCCCTTGAAGCACAAGTTCAGTTTCTTTCTCTCTTTTTTTTTCTTCTCTGATTGCTTTCTCCTCTCTGTGTTGTCTCGGCTGTTTAAAGTTGTGCCCTCAATTTGTCAAGACTGCTTTTCACCAAGTCAGAAGAGAATGTATTTCCCTGCCGAGTACAAGACAGACCGTCGAGTACAATACAGACATCTCTAGTAGAAGGCACAATTGTACATACTTCGTTGAGGCTTGTTGCGTTCAGCAACAATTGGATGCACATTCCAAATAATTTATGTTTTTGATTTGTTTTATTTTTGCTTTAGTCCCGAGTCCAGCTGCAGGGAGCGGCAGGGAGACGTCCCTGACCGCGAGCCCCACCATCTGGAGATGTTCTGGGATGAAAGGGGCGAAACATCAAGGAAGGATGGCTCCCAGCTGATGACCCTGACAGCTGGTACTCGCAACGCTCAGACCAACCAGGATTACCAAAGAGGAGGAACTTGCAACACCTGTAAGTAGCTCTAGCAGATTCTGCTTGTAGCAAAGCATCTTCAATGTTTACTTCAACTAACAAGTGTCACTCGCCTGTCACACTGAATTGGTGTGTTTACGGCTTGAACTGCCAGAACTTTCATTAATGTGAAGTATACTGTATTCGATGTGCTTTTAGCGGAGTTATCCATAAGCAGTTAACTGGATAGAGATTGTGTGTAATTTTGGACAACATTGCTTGAGGTATGAAAGTGCACAATATTCATACTTCTGAGTTTCTAAGGTCTATAGACATAAGGAAGTGTCTGTGTACTGCTCTCATGCATCTGTGTTCTCAGTGAAGCTAATGGGCAGGCAGGTGATGGGCAGGCATATTCACATCACATTGTGAACGTATGCATTCAGAATGAAGGTCAAGTTTACCTTAGACCCTCTAGACTTTGTAAAACAGAGTTGCACTGTACTTCAGTTATTTTTCCATCTCCACCGACGACTCTCTTCACCAAGAATAGCAGATCTAGAGGCTCACAACACGTCACATTAGATCTGCCATTTTTGGTGAACGTCCCCCCCCCCCCAGAATAGGGCTGCTGTGGTTCAAGTGGTATAAAGTCAAGTATAAAGTAATTTTTTGTCTGTTCTAATGGATACGGATATTCCTCCGTGACATACTGTATGTTAAGGGGGGAATCTTTGCATATTTATGTCGCATTATATGAAATAGAATTCCAAAAAGAAAAGGGGTGCTGTGGATGAAAACGTTATTTACAGTGGTTCCCTGAGTCAAAACATGTTTGAGAACCACTGCTGTAGTGCACATGTATAATATCAAGATTCTCAGTCCTCACACTGAGTCACTGCATCCCTGGGATTATCTGGGGGGGGGGGGGGTTACAGATACAATACACTGACTGACTTCTAGGCTGGTATTAATATACACTCACATACACTTTGTTATTTATGTAAAACAATTTAAAATCTATGTATGGATTAAGTATGTCCACATCGCAAAGACACTTTATTTGACCAGTAAATCTCTTCTATACAAGAAGGTCTGCATGCACTGTAGTAACTCTTGGCTTGCTGGAGCTTGCAGAGGACCACGTTGTCTCACGGTATAGGTCCAAATGTGGTTCCATCAGACACAACACATGAGAATCATATAACAACATGAACAATCCAAACCCAGCAGGATCTGAAACGCATCTGTGTGACTGATGCCGTTATCACCCCTTACGTCGCTCAATTTACGTCATAGGGGCTCTAAACAAAACCTTAACAATCCAATAGACTTGGCTGCGATATGACGTCATTTCCAAAAGTCGTGCATTGGAGAGGCTATAGTGCCCATCAAAAAGATGAATATTTGTGAGGACACAGTAACACCACACTTATATTCTATACCTATGAGGCAGGATTCTGCCAATGCCTTTCAATTGATTATTTTCATTATATATATTCTTTTGCAGAAATCCTCAAATGGCAGCAAAGCGTTCCCTTCCCATTGAAATGCATTGGCACAATCCGTCCTCATGGGTCGAATGAAAGTGCTGTGTGATGACTGATTTCTGTGAGTCTGCACCTGTCCTTGATTCTGTCATCTCTTGTCAGTATAAGCATGGCCAGCTCGGGACAAAATTGCAGTTATTATTATTAAGTACACTAGTACAGCATTTTTTGAGGGCCGATATAAATGCAGCGGATGCCCCTCACATTTTTAAGGCTTTATATTTTTAATATATACTCAATGCCACCAACGTACCGTAGATTGATTGGCCGGTGCCAGGCACCAGCTGGGCGGGACCAAACGGTTTGAATGACAGGAGAGCTGTGACGACTGATGGTCCGTTGCAGGGTAGCTGCAAACTGCAGACGCGCTGTGAGCTTGTACATCTGCCCAACGCTGAACTCTAAAATGACATGGATGCTTTCCAGGTTTTGATGGGTTAGAGCCCGTGTTTCAGTCTTATCAGTGTGAATGTAATATAAAGATGATTATTTTGAGTTGAGTAGTTTAAGCATGTCCCTGAGACACAC
Source organism: Protomyctophum parallelum (assembly GCF_964188405.1). Classification (NCBI taxonomy): domain Eukaryota; kingdom Metazoa; phylum Chordata; class Actinopteri; order Myctophiformes; family Myctophidae; genus Protomyctophum; species Protomyctophum parallelum. The sequence goes on from NC_139719.1 coordinate 9,693,737, forward strand.
CAGCTAAGACACAATGCTTGCATTTCCTACTATTTCTACACAACTGGGTTTTAACCAATGGTTGAAAGTAACAAAGTACATTTACTCATGAAGTTCCCACAGTACGTACAACTGAGGTTTTACTTTCCTTGAGTACGTCCATGTTTCAATACTTTATACTTCTCAGAGGGAGATATTGTTGTATGATCATCATTATGATCAGAAAGCATAGGCCTACCTTAACTATATTTTATTTATTTAGACTTGTCCGTTCAAGAATAGCCGCTCTACAAGCTTGCGTAAAATAAATCTTATTTCACCACTTAATAATACACTAACGGCAAACGAATAGGAATACTACAAAATCAGACCCGTCTGAACTGAGTGGTGCTGTTGGGGTGTCAGACTATTGGTTGTCGGACTATTGGCTGTCGTACTATTGGCTGTCGGACTATGTAGTCTGTACTGTACTGCCTCTCATCATGCACCTGTACATGTGCTACACCGTAGCACAACACACACACATTGCTGTTCCTTGGAGTGGCTGCACCACTCGAAAATAATATTACAAAATATAAATAAAATAATAAACCCCCCCGAAGAAGAATATTAAGAAGAAGGATTAAAAATGCTGGATGCAATAGCAATACAAGTTAGATGTGGGTCTTGGCTTTAGCAGCAGCAACAAAAATGTGCAGGCACAATTAGCAGATACAACAATATACCATGAAGTGCAGTGCAACATAAATATCTGGCGTGTAACCAGCAAATGGAGGCTACCTCTGGACATACAGGTTGATGTGAATGAATAGCCTGTTATGTTAAAACAATTTAGCTAATGGACAGTCTTTGTGTCTGGCCAAAGTGGATCAATTAGGACCGTGATTGCTCAGTCAATGGTTAGTGTCCAGTGGATTATATTGTCTCTGTCTGATGGAAACCTCATATCTCCACGTCACATCTCCACGTTTCTTTTTGGGAGAACAGGCAAATATACAAATTAACACATAAATATAAATAGTAGAGCTGGGACTCGATTAAAAAAATTAATCTAATTAATCAGAGGCTTTGCGATTAATTAATCTAGATTAATCGCATTTTAATCGCATATCAATATTCAACCCGAGAACAGCGAGAAACCTTTTTTTTTTAATGTTTTTTGGTATCCCAGTGAATCAATGAATAGTGACTACAGGATACAACTCATTTTCAACATTTTACTGTCATTAATATACCTGTTGTGGAAATAATAATAAAAGTCACCCCATTCTGTGATGCCTAGAACTGGAGGTCTGAAAAAAATTTAGTAACAGTAACAAGTACATCTCAGTGACATCACAAAGCTGTACTTACTTCATATTGTTACTGTTTTTTGTCAGACCTCCAGTTCTAGGCAACACAAAATGGGATGACTTTTTATTATTTCCAGTTTTCAGTACTATAGAAAAGCTCCCAGTGAGAAACGTTCCGCGGTGAAAAAAAAGGTGCGATTAATTTATCTGTAGTTAATCGCGATACATTTTTCTGTAGTTAATTAATCTAAATTAATCGCAATTAGTCCCGGCCCTAATAAATAGTCAAAGATAATCAAAATAACAAAAGTAACAACAAAACGGTAATATACAAATATATGTATTATATATGCATACTGCACAAAAATAATAGGGAAAATTGCCTATTGATTTATTTATTGAATACTTTAATAGACAGAACTGTTAACAGCAGGTACAGTCAGACATTAGGGCGAAAAGGATAACACAAAAAAGTCCTGGACATGTGTTTCCATTGAGGTTCTGTATGTGTTCAAAGCATCAACAAAAATACACAACAAATATAAACGCTATACTGTATGACCTATAACGACATCATCCAACATTATGTATGAAGATATAATAATAGTGTATCGCCATGTTTCAACTTTCTTAAATTAATCCCCCTACTTTCACTCTTGTGAAAATAGTGAACATAGAAGATGTACAAGCTCACAGTGCGGAGCTTGTGGATTGGCTATTCTCACTGCTTTAAAACATTTTAACCTATTTCAACTGGGAAAGAATCTGCCATTTTTAACCACTTTAACCCATTCTGAACGGGCACCCATTTTGGTGTTGGCATCATGTTATGCTTTACCTATTGAAAAATAGCAGATCTACAAGCTCATATCGCGCCACCGAGTGGCGCGATACGAGCTTGTAGGTCTGCTATTTTTGAAAAATCGAAGAGCGACTGACATTTTTAGAATCTGATCTCAGGTCAGAATGGGTTCATCAGACCAGTGTGTGTCCGGCGGAAACCTCGTATGAATCTGATCTCAGGTCAGAATGGGTTAACTATTATTGTATTCTTTGGCTATTCAAAATAGTGCCACTCTATGAGCTTGTGGGTCCGTTTTTTGTTTTGTTGAAAAATGGAAAAATATGAAAATCTTTGAATATAATGCATTTCTAAAGCAAACATGTTTGACTCAAATCTTTGCTTCTGGGGGTCCCAGGAAGAAAACTACTTATGGATTATGGGCATACGCGGCCAACCAACTACCTATCATTTGTGGGGTCCGCCTCCTTGACATGAACATGTTTGAGCACCACTGATATAGGTTTTTCAGAAAACGTTTAGGATTCAGAAGACATTTTGTAGAATTGACCTCATGTCTTAATGGGTTGAAATGATTGTGTTGAAATGGTGGTTTTGGACATACAAGGTTTCCACCTGACAGAGACGATGTACTGTACAGCTGCAGCATCCTGAAAGGGTTCAATGTAAATCACTCAGCAGAGCAGACTGTGCTAATGGCAATGATTGATCTCTCTTGTTGTGGAGTGCAGCATCATGCTACTGTACATGGATGTAATACAAAACAATCATAATAATTAAAATGTATAGGGATGCATTTTATTTTATTTTTCAATTATTGATTAGCCTAATCAAATAATCAGGAAGCATGTTTTTATACATTTTTTTATACATAAAAAAATTGATCGTGTTGAAAGTGTTATTTTAGACTTGGTTGCACACAGCACAACAGTGTCGTGAATAATTGTGAAAGTGCGGTGACAAGCTAAACAGGCAAATCGGCTTCTATTCTTTGAACATTTCACCATATAATATTCACAAAATAGGGTTTAACACAAATTGATTATTTTATTAAATTCTCAGTTGATCATTTTTGATAATAAATTAAATGGATTAGTTCAATAGTCAAATGCCTGGGATTTAAAGGTATATTCAGTGATTTCACTCAAAAAACCTTAGGTTTCATTTTTGGCTGGGACCTAAGCCTTTCATCCAATCAGGATAGAGAGCCAAAAACGAAACCTAAGGTTTTTTGACCCCCAGGGGTTAACTGGGGACAGGGAGGAACTCCTTATATGGTCAGCACACTCTATAGTAGAGAGGATTATCACAACAAAACAAAAAAATAAGTGATATTTGAATTAAGTGAAATCACTGAATATACCTTTAAGTCCAAACGGGGTGCATACTTGGACTAGTCATTGGTTAGACATGGGTTAAGGTTAGGTTTAGGTGTGCTGCCCCGTGGGAGGTTAGGGTTAGGGTGAGGGTAGCTCTGTTCCATAGCCTTCCTGCTTCGATTCTGCAAATGTCTGCCCTGCAGTAAGGCTATGCGACTTACCGGTTTAAATCTCAAATCGAAATCAGACCAGCCTCTCCTCTTTAGTGGAACTCTCACGAACGTTTGACCTACTCACCAATACAAACACGGGTTGTGTCAATAGAAAGCCTACTTTCCTTAGTGGACGCACTCTGAGCCCCCCACCACACGTATAAACGGTACTTTTTGGCCAGAAAGGGATTTTTTTCCACCGGAGGAAAAATATTCTCTATGAGGCAGTTCTCTGGGCAATATCAGTAGAGGGCGCAGCGGAGTAACTAAAAAAATATTTTTTTCGGTGGAAACAAAATCCCCTTTTGGCCAAAAATACCGTTTATACGTGTGGTGAGGGGCTCAGAGTGCTTCCACTAAGGAAAGTAGGCTTTCTATTGACACAACCCGTGTTTGTATTGGTGAGTAGGTCAAACGTTCGTGAGATTTCCACTAAAGAGGAGAGGCTGGTCTGATTTCGATTTGAGATTTAAACCGGTAAGTCGCATAGCCTTACTGCAGGGCAGGAATTCGCAGAATCAAAGCAGGAAGGCTATGGAACAGAGCTAGGGTGAGGATTTGAGATGGGTTGTAAATCAAATCAAATCAGACTTTATTTGTATAGCACCTTTACAACAGCCAAAGCTGACCAAAGTGCTGAACAGAGTAAAAACAAGACAGTAGAAAAGAGACAATAAAATATAAAACAGAGCATAAATAGCACAGAGCAGGACATCTACATACAGGTAAATCTGGTGCAGTAAGGCGAGGGAGAACAGATGAGTTTTGAGGAGGCCCAATTGACTCGGCAGATCTAATATGGAGGGGCAGCATGTTCCAGAGTTTGGGGCCCGCAGCCGCAAAAGCACGATCACCCCTGCTCCTCTTACTGGCCGTGAGCTCGACCAGCAGCAGCTTGTCCGCAGACCTTAATGCTCTAGATGGGGCACAATTAGGTCAGAGAGGTAGGAGGGAGAGAGTTGTAGGTTGTAGTTGTAGGACTAATGACTGGTCTAACCAATGACTAGTCTAACTCTGTTTCTCTGATCAATGATTTAAAAAAGAATAGATAGATATAGTGGTTCTCAAAGTAGCAGGCCAATTTTGACCACCTTTGAACAGCAACAATGTGTTTCTCTTGCATTTTCTTTAAGGTAGTAAAAGTAAGTAAGCCAATACCCATGCGTGAATGTCAGAGTCCAGTGTCTTCATTAAATATTCATGCATGAGCCAACATAAGCCTATACCAGTCCATTGTGATGATGAGAAGTGATATGGATCGGTCTATGGAATACAGTATACCTCATTAGCATTCCAAAAAAGGCCCAGTTGATTTATGATGCAGTCAGCGTCACATTCAATGGAACTGTCATTCATATCCGCTCAAAAACCAAATAAAACCCTTCCCATTCCGCCCAGGAAATGCAATATGCAATATTTTCATGACCATATTCTAGGATATCATACATTAAAGATGGCATAGAGTACCGCATATCGTCGCTGTCTGGCAGAACCCTTGTATCTCCTTATTTCAATTTTCATTTGATGTTTTCTCCTAAATTATTAAAGTGATGATTTAGCTCAAGACAATTATTAGTGATCTACAAGCTCTTTTATAACATTCTGAAAGTGAAAGCCCTTAACCGCTTGACACCTCTTCCTCTGGGTGACGGGACACAATAAATAATACATGTATTTCTAAAACCACACAGATAATATAAATGGCATGATATATTCACAACAGGAAAACATTAATAAAAATGACAATGAAGATGAAGATGAAAGAAACAACCGATAAGAGAAAAATGAAAATGGCGCACGCGTGCGTGTGTGTCTGCGTGCGTGCGTGTGTGTCTGCGTGCGTGCGTGTGTGTCTGCGTGCGTGCGTGCGTGCGTGTGTGTCTGCGTGCGTGCGTGTGTGTCTGCGTGCGTGTGTGTGTGTGCGTGCACAATTATAGGTTTAACTGGAATAAGCCTTATGGATGATGACCGGGCAAGGAGAATCTCTCTAGACCTCTAGACAGTTAGCAAGCTGGACAATGTTATTATTTATTAGCTTGTAAATCTTTAAAAAAAAAAAACAGTTAGTTGAACCAATGAAAGATATTACCAAGAGCTTGTAGTTAATAAACAAGAATAACTCCATCTGATCCATTGGAACACTGATAATGTTATTTCATGTCGTTTCCTTTAAAGTCACTTTTTTTTGTTCATTCAAAGTTCCCGCCTGACAGCGAAGACATACTGCACAGCACATGGATGTGGCATGATTTCTGAATTTAGTGTCTTAATAATAATTGCAGCTACAAGGAGGTGATCTATGGTATAGTACCAATTACTTAAGCCCCCCCCCCCCCCAGAGGAGAGTAGAACAAAAAAAAATCCATTACATGGCTGATGGCTGTTACTTGAACTTATAGAGAGCGGCTAAAACAAATGTAAAATCTATAGGGAAATTAGCTACAGGAAGAGAGCTTAGAATTAATTCACACCAGTGCTGCTTTTATTGCCACAAAAACTGCTTCTCTCAGCACGGCCTAATGTTTAAATTAAATTAAATTTATACCCCGCCGCATGGCTGTGTCGAGCACCGGGGAAATAGCCGATCTACGAGCTATCGTGGGCTCGTAGATCGGCTATTCCTTTCCCGCCGGCACTCGCCGCCAACGGCGTGCGGCAAAGTAATTCGGCTCTATGCGACAAATTTACGATGATATCAATTTGGTCTGATGTGTCCCTGAAGAAGGCTTCCAAACGCTTGCGCCGCAAGAGTAGCAATTTGCATGGGTGGATTTATTAGGGGCTGATCGATATATGGTTGTACAATAAATGTATAGTTGGAACATCGTCTGTCCTGATGACTCTGTGCCTCCCCGGCATCCTGTAATCCAATCTATTCTGGAAGGAGGCCACACTTATTTTCTTTTTATCCCACAATTTTTTCACCCAGTGTCCATTATCTAATCATGTAATCCATGGGCGCTCCACTCCCTCTGCCAACCTGGGGAGAGCAATGGACTGACCTCATACTTCCTTCCATGACGCTTCTTTTTACCTGACAAGGGGGGGCATTAGAGATCAGGATTACTGCATGTTTTTTGTGAGGGTATACCTAACCTAGGGGACATGGGGAGCACATCCAAACTCCATACAGAAAGGCCCTTTCGCCACCCCACCTATAGTATGGGGACTGATGATACGGAGGAGAGAACACACCCACACAGCAAGGGCACCCACAGCCTCCCCAGTGGGAATCGAACCCAGATCCTTCTAGCTGTGAGCCGACAGTGCTACTGACTGCACCACTGCGTCCCCTAACACAGGGTTAAGGCCACACCTTAGGGCCGATTCATACTCCTATTTTACAGCTGTTTCGGCGCTGTAGTGCCGAAATGATTTCGGCTCGTCTTAATGACCTCAAATGACGTCACATTGTAGGCTCTACAGCGCCGAACCGACTTTTATTCGGCTCTAAAATAGGAGTATGAATCGGCCCTATCTCTCTCTCTGATGCACCAGTTTCATTCATTTAAAGAATAAAGTGTCATTTTGACCGTATGGTAGAGTATGTTGATACAATATACCTGATACAATTGGGATTGGGGGGTGGTTGCAATTCTTCTCCCTGCTCTTTTATTGGAACATGTGAGATTGTGTCAAAGGTCATGTCTCACTTAGGATTTGACAAAAAAGTTGACCTGGTGGTCATTGTATTTATTGCATTGCATAGCACATTGTTTTTTATTTGTCTGTCTATTTATGTCTGCTTCTTGTGTTTCTTTGTGTAAAATGTCCAGACATTATATCTCTTAAACACTAGAATGTCCCTTTCCTCTTTTTTCGTTTTACCTGGTAAAGCATCCCGGTCGCGTGAATTCACATTATCATGTGTCTTCTCTTCTGAGTGCTGGGTGGGCAGTTCGCAGAAACTGACAAGTGGAAGAGCCAATCAGCGTGTTTGTCAATCGCATGACCCTGAGCGCAGACTCTGATTGGCTTTTCCATTTTTTGGTTTCTGCTAAAGGCCCGGGGATATATTGGGCAATGGGCATATGAGCTTCAGTAGGTATCCTACCTGAAATTGTGCTTTTCTTCTTTTTTTTTTTCTTTTTTTTTTTCAAAATGGTGCATTTCTTGACAAATTACAATGTACTTTACATTCAACAGTGTTGGAAAGTAACTAAGAAAGGTTCTTTGAAAAACAAAGAAGTGTCCCGCACACTGTCAGAAACTTGTTCACAGATTGTGAACAATTTGACAGTCAAAATGTATATCAGATTTAAGTTTTGTTTTAATGAAAATGTTACACAGTATTGCTTTGAAACAAGAGATAAGAGAGAAGCAGGCTGCACCTGGCCACGAGTGACGATACTGCCATCTTGTGGTAAAAGATGGATCATATCCGTGATGACTTTGAGCTGTTTAATGCTGCACTGTCATGTTTTTGAAAGTCACAACTAACTTTCACAAGGTCTGATTATGATATGTTTTTGATGGTTCTATTGCAATATACTGTAGTCTAGTGCGAGCCCAAAGTTGTAGTAGACAGTCTCTTTTCTGTAATTTTGCACGACACTGTTGTATGATCCACCACATGTGTCCAAATAATGCACACTAATTACCAAATCTGCTATTTTGCCAATCTTTTGCACATTTTATTTCTGAATGCCAAATTAGGGATGCCAAGTTGAAAGCGGGTAAAGGGATAGAAATTTCACCTTAAAAATTACTTTTCCCCCCCTATTAATTGCTTACCCCAAGACTTGAATTCATGGATATTTTGTTCTTTTTTTTGTCGCATTTCTAAGCCAATTATTTGACCTACTCCCTACTCTAGCCGCAATTTGCAACTCTAGATTTAGTTTTTAATGGGATTAATTGCGCTTGCGATCTGCTTGTATTAAATGACGTACGTTAAACTCACCAACATATTGAAGCTTGAATTATCCTCTTCAATCTGCCGAGCTTTTGTTTCATAAAAATCCACCGTAGGCTAGACATGTTATGACTCATCATAATTTATGAGCAACTTTCTGTCAAGAAATACTCTGCAGGTGATTCTGTGCTGGAGTTTGGAAGCACTCGTCGAAGTCACTATAAACGGCATGCGCGCGCGTACCACCTGTTTCGAATTTGCACAGAATTTGCCGCAGGAGGCAGCAGCGTTAGAAGAACGAGTGCTTCTCCAAACTGCAACACTTAGAAAAATAATCACATGCACATAATTTCTTGACAGAAACATAGCCTACGGTGGATTTTTATGAAACAAAAGCTCAGCAGATTGAAAGAGGATAATTCAAGCTTGGCCTAGAGCTGCAATGTTGGTGAGTTTAAACGTCGTTTAGATCGCAAACTCAAATTGGATGAATGTCAATGGAGGGTATTGCAACTCTAGATTCATCCCATTATGAAAAAATATCTAGTTGAAAATTGCGGCTATATACTCTCTAATGGAGACAAAAAGGAGACTCTTTGTGTTTTGGGTACCACCGTACCATGCTGGTCATCAAATTATTTAATGCGACTAAAACAAACAAACAAAGTAATACTGTAGTTCAAGTCCCCTAGGGAGTAATCGATAGAAGAAGAACAATCTTTGAGTTAACTATTATGCGGAAGTTGGAACTATCCCAATTAATGTTGTTTATCATGCATGGCAGATATGCATCAGTAGTCAGCAGTGGCATAGCCTAAATCCTTATTATCGTCAGGTGTCCAGAACTGTTGCAATTAAGATATTTAGTGTCGCGCTATTCTTGTGTGACACTCTTGTGCACTAATTTATGCAGGAAAAACAAAATGCCGAATTATGGGGAGATGCAAGGTTTCCGCCCGACAGTGTCCTGCAGAGATTGTACAGTAGCTGCATGGTAGGCGTACAGTACATGGATCGAGACTGCTTCAAGAGAAAAGGTAACAACAAACCAATTAGTTTGGAGCTTTGGCCTCCTGCTGGCTTTCCTTGTTTGAAAATGTTTACACCATTTCCTCATTTTCCTGTCCTGTCCTAACCAACCAACACTCCTGCATGTCCTGCTAAGCTTTCTGTCATGGGTTGAGCGCAAAAACACGTCACATGCAGTCGGTACCGTGCATGTTTGTGTACAAACAGCTGCATGTTACCCAAGTGGTATAGTGTAGGGCCTACGCAAAACTGCAATTTGCAAAACCGGCGCTCAAATTGTTCAACACAGTCATCAGTAGCCTATTAGACTTTTGTAAATGGGGATTTGTAAATGCTAATCTATGGCAGTGAGATTTCATATTGTTCGGTTTGACAGGCTGTTGAACAAGGCGAGCGCCACCTGTCACATCACCACTTTACTTTGGCACACTGCTGTTCCTTGGATCAATCCTTGATTTGTTCCTTATATGCGGACTACTTTGCTATGGATTTCACCTGTGGCTTTAATTAAGAGTGCCTCTTTTTAACCTGTACTTTAACCTCATGCACATGTTTTGTCTGACCATTATGTCTACTTAAAGCTCATGGACTGCTACTGTATTTTATGTCTAACCTAGCCCCGCTCGGAACCCTATACGTAAAGTTTCTGACATCTGGATGACTTTACACGTAGGGTCCCGTCCCATCTCTCCCACGCTAACTGTTACACAGGCGTACATACCTTCGGAAACGTCAGTGCTGCGGCTTTTGAGTGATTGTGATATGTTTTCAAAAGAAGCATATAGGAGCTATAGGAGACAACGGAAACGTCTGAGAATTTTCCTTTGGCGCAGAGGCCGTTAAGTATTTTTAATCTGTGTTTGACCGTTTTGGCAGCTCTGAAATTCTCTCTTTCTTCCTTCCTTCCTTCCTTCACTTCCTTATTGACATCCCATTGTACCGCCTCCCACACTGACAGTGGCTAGCTCGTTCCTGCCTCTGATCTGCTCTGTCGCAGCTAGCCACTGTCTGCGCGATCGTCAACATTTCAGAAAAGCTTTACGGAGGGTGCCGAGAGGGGCTATATAAATCACCTTACCTTGACCAACATTTTTAATGAGGCTGAGTTCTCTAAAAGCATAATTTTTTTTTTAAATGCTAATTGTTCGTTGACCAACTCCGTACTAAACTGATTAGACACTTTAACAGACCTTTTCCACAGCAGCCAGTTTGACATGAAACACAATGCTAAGTTAATTAAGGTTGAGCTCCACTCAGGTGAAATGGAGTCTATTTGTGCAATAGGGATGTGCGGCACGCACTGGAAAACACTGCTACAGTACATTAGCCTGACACTCGGTCTGAATTTTCATTTTGTTTCACTTTATTATTCATTCATTCATGAATCGGCCAGAACATATTTCCTTAATGGGCGTGGCTAGCGATTCAGGGCTGGAGCCAGGCTACTGCTACATGGAACTGAGACGCAATTATGTTGATTGATGAAATCATCTGCTATCCATGTGAACATGGTCGCTGCTGAAAAAAGCCAAATTGTGTCTGGGTGGGGATGGTAATTAATGAGCTGATGGTCACTGCTGGGAGTGCTCAGGTTTTAGAGTAGCAATACCGTCCATAATATAAAATAATAGTCCAGTCCAATAAGTCCAGTAGCCTATTCAAATTTGTACTTCGTAAAAAGTACAAAAGTAATGATATTTTTTGTACTTTTGTACCAAAGCAAACCCTTAGGGTAAGTGATATGTTTGGTTAAAACAAATCAAATTGATTTAATTTTTTTGTAAATAGGTTAAAGCACAATATTGGATAGATACCTTTTTCTTACCCCACAACCTTTCGGAACCCTATAATAATAATCGTAGTAAATGAGTATCATGCATATTCTGATGAAAACCTGGAGACGGACACTCAGTAATTGGGTCTTATGATCAAAATATCAAGATTATAATGGTGGTGTGTAAAAAAAGAAAATCAAAACCTTGCTATAGACTAGACAAGACAAGACCAAGTGTTTGACACATTTGTCTGTGTACGGAGCTACGGACATATTGACCCCATCCCTCTCCCTATGTACACACCCACGCTGTACAGTATGGCCACATACAGCAGAGTGTGTGTGATTATTGTTGCGCTCTCTCTCTCTCTCTCTCTCTCTCTCTCTCTCTCTCTCTCTCTCTGACTCATGGCGCTAATTAGCAGGTGAATCTGAGCCGCTATACCCCACATGAACAGTAGGGGTCAGTGTTGCACCACCACGAAGGGGGAAAAAAACCAAAGCAGCAACGGAATTGAGGACAGGCCTTTCATAAGTGTGTGTGTGTGTGACTCACACGGCTGCCATTGTCTCATCACCGCGGGTCATCCTATCCTGGATATAATGAGTTATTTTTGGAGGGTTATATATCTTTGCGGTCTCCATTGTCTCTTCCTCCTTTTTAATTGGGTCCGGTTGAGATTGACAAGGAAGGCTGACAGAAGCACTGGCGTGTGGAACCGAGCTTGTTTACTTTCCTCTGCATGCGGCTACTTCATATGACAGTCAGTGGTGGTGGAAAGTACATTTACTCAAGTACTGTACTTCAGTGGAGTATTTCCATTCTCTGATGCGTCACACTTCTAACTCCACTAAACCTTTCTTTTTTCTTACTACAAGTAAGACGCGCAAACGCGTGAAGCGAACGCAGCTCGTGTGTGTGTGGTTGTGTGTGTGTGTGCTACAGCTGCGCCCTGTGTGTGTGTGTGTGTGTGTGTGTGTGCGTGCGTGCGTGCGTGCCACAGCTGCGCCCTCTGGTGGCGGGCCGGTGGTGTAACAGCGTGACACCACACAGCGTGACACACACACACACAGACACTCAGCCCCTGCTGTCATAGTAAGTGGCTCACTGCGTTCGCAATTATGTGACATCATTTTAGATTTAGAATCGAGAATAGTCCTACTACAAGTAAGACGCGCAAACGCGTGAAGCGAACGCAGCTCGTGTGTGTGTGGTTGTGTGTGTGTGTGCTACAGCTGCGCCCTGTGTGTGTGTGTGTGTGTGTGTGTGTGTGTGTGTGCGTGCGTGCGTGCGTGCCACAGCTGCGCCCTCTGGTGGCGGGCCGGTGGTGTAACAGCGTGACACCACACAGCGTGACACACACACACACACACAGACACTCAGCCCCTGCTGTCATAGTAAGTGGCTCACTGCGTTCGCAACAAAACACTAACCACTCAAGCATACAATAGGGCAAGTGTAAAGTGGTTAATGTCGGAAATATAAATGTATTCTATCGAAAAAAACTGAAAGAATTAAACTTGGTCAGGCAAAATCTTGATACATTTGAGTAAGCTACTTTTACATTGTTACAGGAAGTATATTTTGATGCCAATACTTTTTGTATTTAAAAAAAAAAAGTAATACAGGCATGCAGAGTACCTTGAGATATTGTTACTATACTTTTACTTTAGTAAATAACATCACAGTGCTTCTTCCGCCACGGTTTGGCAGGCAGGCACACAGGCACGCACACACACACACACACACACACACACACACACACACACACACAGAGACTACCGAGTGAGGAATAGCCTTGCTTCCTGTTCCTGTCTGGAATGGTTACCTTCAGATCGTTCACAGTAGCTGTGTTATTTGTTATGATGAATGATTGAACTGTCTTCATACTGTATATTTACTCATGTTTGAGACTGTATACTAGACAGTATGTTTTCCAGAGTTGTAAACTAACTATAAGTAGGTATATGTGCTCAAGTACTGTACTTAACCCATTCTGAACGGGCATCCATTTTGGTGTCAGCATCATGTTATGCTTTAGCTATTGAAAAATAGCAGATCTACAAGCTCATATCGCGCCACCGAGTGGCGCGATACGAGCTTGTAGGTCTGCTATTTTTGAAAATTCGAAGAGCGACTGACATTTCTAGAATCTGATCTCAGGCCAGAATGGGTTCATCAGTCCAGTGTGTGTCTGGCGGAAACCTCGTATGAATCTGATCTCAGGTCAGAATGGGTTAAGTAAACATTGAAGGCATTTTTTTACTTTACTGGAGTATTGTTGTTGCCTTGTGACGCATTGCGAGCTTGTAGATCTGTTATAAGCGTAACATTTATTAACTGACGTAGATCAACGCCAATGGTGTTTTATGTCTTAATGCACACACACACACACACACACACACACACACACACACACACACACACACACACACACACACACACACACACACACACACACTCACTCAGAGACTTCTTCACATGTGCCCAGGGACACATTAGCACATCATGAACTCTATGCATCCGTGCACTCACTCCATGACATCATGCACACCTCATACTGCAGGACTGCAGTCGACAGGGGACGTAAGCTTTTCTGTGTTATCCTTTGGATTATGGGTCAGATGTAGTGTTCATTGCGTAGACCGTCTAAAACGATGAAAATATTTGTCTAGAGCACTTCCAATTTGCAATTACTTTCCTTTTACTCCACGACATCTCAAATATTGTACTTTTTACTCCCGCTCGTAAGCTAGCCAATCTACAAGCTCACAGGGTGCGTTGTGAGCTTGTAGATCTGCTATACTTTCAAAGGACTTGTATTCCTTTTAGAAACGGCGTACTGTAAATGGGTTGCATGGATGCATGTATTGAGCACTTTTCTCCAAGTGCTTTAGATTACAATGAATGTACTAGTGCTGACCTCGATTAGTCGAATAGTCGACTAATCGATCGGAACGGGTCTCAGTCGACTGACCACCTCTTAGTCGATGTTCATAAAAAAAATTAAAAAAAAGAATTTGTCTGCCTGTGTGGCAATGTGCCACTGCCTGTGACTTGAATCGCACAGTGCGCTGGCCTGATAGACTCCAGAATCTCAATCTCACCTGCTGTGCTCAATCTGGCTAATGACAAGCCTCTCAAGTTGTTAAAAAAAAAAGATTTGAACAGTCAGAATGTTCAAATGTGTTTATGTCCCCCACAGACCTAGTGGAATAATACAATATTTTTGTATATTTTTGTAAATATTGTATTTTTATATAAAAAAAAATGGGGCAATTTTTTTTTTTTGCTCAGTCGACTATTAGTCGACTAACAGCAAATTTATTCATCTATCAGTCGACTATACAAATCCTTAGTCGGGGAAAGCCCTACAATGTACTTCGCATTCATACACACTGACGGCAGAGGAAACCATGCAAGGCACCAACCTGCTCATCCCGAGCAGTTTGGGGTTCAGTGTGTGTGTCTTGCTCAAGGACACTTTGACACTTAATTTGCCAGGAGGAGACGGAAATCTAACCTGGAACCTTCAGATTCCAAGACGGCCGTCCGTCGGCCGCTCCACCTCCTGAACCACCGCCAATTTGAAAATGTGTGAAATGGGACCTTATACAGAATGTGTACTTTTACTTGTGGTACTTTAACCCTTGGACTGCCAATCCCAATTTTTTTGTTTGGGTAACAAATTGGCATATTTTTAATTCATCGTTTTAACATACAAGAAAGATCTGGTGGTTTGAAGAGATGTTTTTTTTTTTTTTCCTAGTGTATTCTCTCGAATTGCCACCAGATGGCGGGAAAGCACCATTATGCTGATTTTGGCCAAAATGGACGGATCTTCCTAAGTCACTTCCGGTTCAACGATCAGCAACATCCGGCAGTATTTTGACCCTAGTCACTAGCTTGGCTGGTCCGGATTGCTAAGCTAATGCTATATTTTTCATACCTAAGTCAAATTTACCTCAAATCAACCCCAAAACATCGCAAAATATCACATTTTTTACAGCGACGCACATAGAGATGGCGCGCGTGCACGATAGCGCACGATCACGCGGATTTCGGCCGTTTTTTGGTAAATTACATCCAACATTAGTGATATTAGCGAAAAAATATATTTTTTTGCTCTTTTGACCCCCCGATAACTGATATTGATTGTCATTCCGTTTTTTCCGTGAACGGGAGGTTTAGATTTTTATATTAATTCAGTTTTTTCCGTTAATTGTAGGCCAGGGGTTAAGTACATTTCGATGCCAAAACCTTTGTACTTTTAATTCTACAATAGGTTATTGGATATTTTTACTTAAGTAAAACATGCGAGTACTTCTTCCATCCCTGGCATAGTATAGTGTAATGTATGTGTACAGTAGACAGATGCAGACCCCCAACCCCCCTGCCTGTGGTGTCCCCTGTCGACTTGCTCTGGCAATTACAGTACGTGGGCTTGCATTCCAGGTGATTGCATAACGTTACAGCATTTTCTGTGAGATCAAACTATACATTGCATGGAGCCATGCGGGGATAGTTACAGTATGTCAGAGAGGCCTGTTCACATCCAATTGAATCATTGTTTAAGCCATCCTGACCGGGCACCCATTTTGGTGTCGGCATCATGTTATGCTTTAGCTATTTAAAAATAGCAGATCTACAAGCTCATATCGCGCCACCGAGTGGCGCGATACGAGCTTGTACTGTAGGTCTCCTATTATTTTTTTTTATCGAAGAACGACTGACATTTTTAGAATCTGATCTCAGGTCAGAATGGGTTCATCAGACCAGTGTGTGTCCGGCGGAAACCTCGTATGAATCTGATCTCAGGTCAGAATAGGTTAAGCCCGTGACAGAAATGTGCTGCAAGAACACTTTAAGCTGACTAAGGATTGGCGCTCGCTCATCATAACAAAATTGGACACGGGCCGTCACTCCTGATATATCACATGATGATGGAATGTACTTGTACTTGAACCTTCAATCAGCTCAGACACCAACCTTCGGAATGGGCTCGATGCACACAAAATAACTCCCACTTCCACTTCCAGGCCCCTTCCGTACTTCCTTCACAGGTGTTACCGATGATACTTATATACAGTCATCACACGTGGCGGCTGTGGCTCAGGAGGTAGAGCAGGTCGTCCAATGATCCAATGGGTCGGCGGTTCGAATCCCGGCTCCTCCTCCTGTCTACATGTCGAAGTGTCCTTGGGCAAGACACTGAACCCCAAATTTGCTCCCGATGTGCTGGTTGGTTTGGTACCTTGCATGGCTTCCGCCGCAATCGGTGTGTGAATGTGTGTGTGAATGGGTGAATGTAATGCACAATCTATGTAAAGCGCCTTGGATAAAGGCGCTATATAAATGCACCATTTACCATTTATCCCATTCTGAACGGGCACCCATTTTGGTGTCAGCATCATGTTATGCTTTATCTATTTAAAAATAGCAGATCTACAAGCTCATATCGCGCCACCGAGTGGCGCGATACGAGCTTGTAGGTCTGCTATTTTTGAAAAATCGAAGAGCGACTGACATTTTTAGAATCTGATCTCAGGTCAGAATGGGTCAATCAGACCAATGTGTGTCCAGTGGAAACCTCGTATGAATCTGATCTCAGGTCAGAATGGGTTATTAAGGCTCTGTTCTATTTTTTGTACACTCTGAGAGTTACATTCATGCATGGGGTCATTTGGAACCCACTCAAGGACACTTTGAGAGCCGCTGCTGGTGTAGCAGAGTGTTTCCTGTGAGCATGCACAATAGCAATAGAACATGCACAATAGCAGCACCCCGAGGCCCACACTCCCAGTATGGAATACAATTGTCTCATGATTGTCCTTGTGATTGTTCTTCCGTGTCACTTCCATAGGACATGACTTGAAGCTGTTAGTGTTTTGTCACCCCCCTAGCTCCCCCCGTGACAATCGCAGACGACAAAGACATCCACAGACAACGTCGCAGGCTCTATGCTGTCACGGTGCGAGGCAGGAGAGTCAAGGCAAACGCGTGAATGCGGAGATTCCACAAGTGCTCTTCAGAAGTCTGGGTCTCACTTTGCAAAGCTTTCTGTACACTGTTGTATGCTGCTCACCTAGGGCTAGTAGCATGCACAAACTAAAGGTTGCATAATAATGATGCATTACGGTTGCTATTGCTACCAAGATGGCACAGTGCCAGCCAGTTGTTCATGATAGTAATTGACCTATAGCTAAGCCCCTCCCCGAACTGCTGTGGTCCAATCACAGCTAAGCATAACATGGGTTAGACAAACCTCTCCACCAATAGTTTTCCGATATGATAAAACATTGTTTTTAAAAAGAAGTCGCACACACATTTTTCCAGTGCATATGGCAGGCCTTGTTGACAGATTTGGAAGAGATTTTGAAGGTCTGATTCCAAAAAATGAACCATCACAAACATTACAAACGTTCCCGTTACACTAAAATAAGGTATCGGAAAACAACAAGGCAGTGCCGTTTCACATTTTAGTGTGTGCGTTTAGACGATGGGTTGTTGTTGCTGGCTGCAATGCTGTCCCATTGGCCTAGAGGTCGGCTAGAGGCATAGTGTGTGGTTGCCTAGAGACGAGGCAGCCAATCAGGACCACAGGTCGCTACTACAGCAAGTGGGTGTGAAAGCCAATGTGAGAGAAAATGGGCCATCTGTGCTTACACACCAGCTGGTAAAAAAAGCCACTGCAGCTGGACTTTAAGGTGACCCGACCACTTAACACTATTGACCTCCAAATTCCTCCCCTGTTTGGTGATTCTGAGCAAGACACAGCGCTATGCACAGCAGCCATATTACCATGTTACTCCTTCACAGGTCTTACTAATGAAGGCTCAGTTCCATTCTGGTCAGTCAGGGTACTGATGTTGTGCATGTTAGCTCACATGGAAACACTCACTATACACCAGTGGGCCTCAAAGTGTGGTCCAGGCACCCCCATGGTTTCTTGAGGGGGTTCCAAATGGTCCCTTACTGGTGTGTAACCAAATGGACACTTTTATTTGGTTCCATTTGTACACGGTGTTATGGGGGTCCTTGAAATTAATACACTATTTCCCTTTTGTATTATTATTACATTACTAAAACATTTCTGCAAAGGTCTACCGTGTAACATACCGCTTGACTTAAAAGGGCCACTACTGTATGTGTGATGCCTTTATCTCAAATGTGTGATCTTTTTAATGAGATCAAAGCTTGGTGCCGCAGCCTTGCAAGTGATACAGCTGTAGAAGGATTCGTCTTTGGTCTCTGGAGACATTGTGGTGCGTCTGTGTTGGAAGCACTGAAAATGTTTTATTTTTGATAAAAAAAATGACTTTACCCCATTAATGTATTTTAAAGACGGGGTGACATGGCTATTTTGAGCATTTTATTTTGTAGTTTCACTCTCGAACAGAAAGATGTTGCGTTTTTGAACCAATCAGAATGTCGCATCCCCTTCAGGCTATGGGACGGTGCTCTGCTCCGTGCGCAATACGTGCACGCACATGGAGATTGTTAATCTAAACAAAGTCGGAGAGAGACAGGCAGTCCAAAAAGAAGAATCCAATATATTATGAAAACTGCGTTCCCATAGATCACATAAGCCAGCAGAATTTCAACCAGAGCGTTGCGAGTGCATTCAGAACACAGTTGTATTAACCCATTCTGACCGGGCACCCATTTTGGTGTTGGCATCATGTTATGCTTTAACTATTGAAAAATAGCAGATCTACAAGCTCATATCGCGCCACCGAGTGGCGCGATACGAGCTTGTAGGTCTGCTATTTTTGAAACACTTTTAGAATCTGATCTCAGGTCAGAATGGTTTAAAAGCGTCGTCACCGTGAAAAGGAAATGTCAGCGCTGTGGGCATTTGGACTAGAAGGCACCGAAAGGCGATCTCCGCGCCGAGTGAGTTAAAATGTAGGCTAGTATACTAAAAAAGCAAAGTAACGTGTGGGGAAGTATCAAAGCAATATGGAATTGCAACAATCATTGAATCGCTGAATCGCAATAAATATAATTAAGAATCGCAAAATATAAATTGAATCGGCGTACCCTACGTATGGAGATCGTATATGGACTCGGGCTAGTGCCGGCCCTGAGCAATGTGGTGCCCTAGGCAAGATTTTTCGTGATGCCCCCTTGAAAAATGACCATGGCCCCTTGTGTTTTAAAGCACTGTTTTTTTTTAGTCTCGGGCAGTGAATCCAGCCCTATTAAA
This sequence comes from Protomyctophum parallelum, assembly GCF_964188405.1. Taxonomy (NCBI): domain Eukaryota; kingdom Metazoa; phylum Chordata; class Actinopteri; order Myctophiformes; family Myctophidae; genus Protomyctophum; species Protomyctophum parallelum. Next base: position 9,713,209 of record NC_139719.1, read on the forward strand.
CAGGCAGTGTAATGTGTGCTGCTGTTCTCCTTGATACTCTGTGCTCTTCTAGTCCCATGGCCAATCGCCCTGTTGTTGTTCCGCTGAACGTTCCTGACGCGTACACGCAGAGGCCTACTCATGTCCTTCTGCAAAGTTGCTCTGGATATAGACCATCTGCTAAATGCCCCCATAGTATACTGCAATGCTGCATGACATTCACTATAGCTTTGGTAGTCAGTCAAAAAAGTATGACCTAAATTAATCTTTACAAACACTACACATTTACAAAATGTAGTGTAAAATAGCATATCTACACGGTCACAACATGCTGCGATGCAACATGTGAGCTTGTGGATCTGCTATTTTCACTATCGCTTTTACAAAAAAATCACACCAGTGTGAACTGAGTGTTGCAACTCCCCCCCCCCCCCCCCCCCCCCCCACCTCTCTCTCTCTCTCTCTCTATCTCTCTCTCTCTCTCTCTCTCTCTCTCTCTCTCTCTCTCTCTCTCTCTCTCTCTCTCGCAGGCAACACTGCAGCACTATCCCTCTCTCTGTTTCTGGTGCTAATAAGTACTAATAAGTCATATACTGGTGCTCAGATACACATAGGTGTGTACACACGGACATTGCTGGTTGTAGGAGTGGTTGCACCACTCAAAAAGTATAAAGGAACAGTGTTGGACATACAAGGTTTCCACCTGACGCCGGCAATATACACGGCTGAATCTTCGTCAGAAAATACATTCTCCCTTTTGCATTCTCAAATACATTTGAACGCCACAAGCATTCTTGAATTTCCGCTCTGCGCTCGTGCATCTTTTTTAATACAAAGTCTCAGGGAATTCTCTTTGCATGCATGATTTATGCATTGTGCTGTGTGGAAACACAAGGCAGCTAGGCCCCATATACAGTGACCTAGTAACAGAGGGAGCCGTTCACGTCTGTGAAAGGGTGCACTGTACATTCAAAAGAGCACGTCACCCATTTTCAACAGTTCCTTCGTATAATTAAACTAATGCTCAATAGATGGCATAATTTCTGTCTACCCACTACCCACTCTGCGTGGGGACTGCCCATATAACTCTGTGTGGGGACTGCCCATAATTCTGTGTGGGAACTGCCCATAAGTCAGACCTGCGTGGCCGGTTAACCCATTTTGACCTGAGATCCGATTCTAAAAATGTCTTCTACATCCTGACAGTTTTCTGATAAAGCTATGTTTACTAATGGACTGACTAACGTGAGGTCGGACCAATGACATGTTGGGGTTGTGGACAGTTCAGAAACCAGTGACCTCATCAATGGGGATTACGAGCTAAATTATCCCCGGTCAGACGACTGCGTCAGTTTCCCAGTTCCGGAGATCAGTGTTGCCAAGTCTGCTTATCATAAGCTAATTTTGGCTATATATAAGTTCCAGGTCCTTGGAACCGTGCCCCCCCCCCCCCCGGGCTCAGGTCTTAATGCATATCGGGCAATGATTTTGCTTATTTTAATCAATAATTAAAAGCCATATATACTTTTATTTTATCCTTTTTTTCCCCGCTCGTATCGTGTAGCGATATTTCAGCGACTGCCAAACAGTGCCCCCCGGGCTCAGGTCTTAATGCATATCGGGCAATGATTTTGCTTATTTTAATCAACAATTAAAAGCCATATATACTTTTATTTCATCCTTTTTTTTCGCTCGTATCGTGTAGCGATATTTCAGCGATTGCAACAATAGAGTCCTGTTCTATTTTGCTTGTAGAAGAAGCCCACTTCCGCCTCCCCAAAAGCAGCAACCACGGAGCAGCTAAAGCTAATGTCAACATCGTCTAAGTGTCTTTACTAGCATTCATATTTTCAACAGGTTGGCGACGTGGATGTACTATTGAGCCGCTAAACACAGTCGCTAAGTTCATCCGGAGCGATCTGAGCCCGTAAATATGAGATAAAGGCCTATAGAAATGCCTCCAGGCCTCTCCATTGTGAATGTGATGTGGACCCCGAGTCTGACATAAAGATTGAATTGAATTGAAGTGAGGCCTCGGGCCATAATGTGTGGTCATAATGGACTAGAATTACCAATATTGTGCTCCAGGCAGAGCCAATCGAGCCGTGGGCTACCAGTCGAACGGGGGCCTTAAGCAAATACTTTTTATAATGTTATGAATTTTAATATAGGAAGCTAAAAAAAACCCCACTTACAATCAGTCCTTGTCACTCTGGGAGTTGATGTAGAATCTGGTGAATCAGTCCTTGGTATTGGATGAGTTAAATCCTCCATTAGCTCCATGCAGCGGCACCAGGGCTGATCCCGGCAGGGCAACGCGCGTACATATTTGTTTTCGATATCATTATTGTTGTTTTTGTGCTCTTGACAGCTTAGCATCGGCAATTAAAATGTGTTGATGATACCCTTAGCTGCGTAAACAAAAGCTAATTAGCCTATATGAATGGATTTTAATGGGACCACAGCGCAACATCATTACGTGACATAGGGGTGTCCGTTGAGTACATGTTGGCGCCGTCGTGGAGGAACCCTGTATCTCCACTTTTTCTGTGGTGGAAATGCAAGTAAAAGTCTGGAATTCAAAATGTTCTTGAGTAAAAGTAAATTTGGTATAAAAATGTATTGACTCATTCTGAACAGGAACCCATTTTGGTGTTGGCATCATGTTATGCTTTACCTATTGAAAAATAGCAGATCTACAAGCTCGTATCGCGCCACTCGGTGGCGCGATACGAGCTTGTAGGTCTGCTATTTTTGAAAAAATTCGAACGACTGACATTTTTTAGAATCTGATCTCAGGCCAGAATGGGTTAATCAGGACCAGTGTGTGTCCAGTGGAAACCTCGTATGAATCTGATCTCAGGTCAGAATGGCTTAAAGTACCAAAAGAAGAACGTGCAGACTGTGCAGGCTCACAATGTGTTGGCCGAAATAGGGTTGAAGTGGTTAATGTATGTTTAGGAATATAAATCTAAATCGTAACTAGTGACAATTATAGGGGAGTAAAAGTATAATACAATTGGAAATACTCCAGTATAGTAAAAAAGAATACCTCAAAATTGCAATGAAGTAGTAGTAGCAGTAGCTGTACTTGAGTAAATGTACTCGGTTACTTTACACCACTACACTCTCCAGGCATTGCATGTTTTCTGGTAAACGAACGCCCTACTTCCTCATACAACAAAACTACCTGGGAACCCATCGGCACAAAAGAAGGGGTAGGAGGACATCGCCCCCTGCTGTTTTTATTTGAAGTTGCCTCTGGGGCAGACAGAGGACATTTTTGTGTAACATTTTTGCAACGAACATAGAAAATGAGATTTATAATGGATTTATAGCTCTCATCATCATCACCCTGGCCTCAGCCTGATCCATCCGTCACTCCCTCATGGAAGAATGGATGGATGGATGGATGATGAATGGATGGATGCGTGGACAACTAGGGAGAATGGAAGGACGCACAGCGAGATGCTGTGCGTTTGCTCTCCATTCTTCCATCCTTCCCCATTCTTCCTTCTATCCTATCCATCTATGTATGACCCATTTTGACCTGAGATCAGATTCTGGAGGAATGTCTTCTGCATCCTGACGGTATTCTGGAGGGGGCCGTGTTTCTGTGTCAGTCGTTCTTCGATTTTTCAAAAAGCTCTGTAGAGCTTGTAGATCTGCTATTTTTCAATGGCTAAAGCATAACATAATGCTAACACCAAAAGGGGTTCCCGCCCCAGAATGGGACAATCCAGTGTTCATTTTGACGGTAATATTTCAATGTAGTTATAGTAATAATAAAAATAATAATAATAATAATTTTATTATGTGGACTGTGTTTGACTGTACTCTGTTGCCGTTTTTAAAATGTCTGTCTAATAAACTATTCAATTAATCAAAAAAAAAAAAGAAAAAAAAAAAAAGAAGAAAAAAGGACAATAATCTTACCGGAAACACATAATGAGCTAGCCCACAGGTCTGCAACTCTGAGAGTGTACAAATGGAACCGTTAAGGGTCCATTTGGTTCCATTTGTACACACTCCGAGTTAAGGGGGTCATTTCGCAAATAAAACATGTGAGAACCACTAGTACTACTAGTTGGACTAGTACTTAGACACACACAAAATAAAATCTCAAATTTGCCACGGACAAGACCAAGGCCTTGCCACGGACACATGTCCATGTGTGGACATGTTGACCCCCTGCTCTGGGGGCACCACCCAATAGAATGTGGATGGCGGGATGCCGGTCCGTTTGGACCGCCCCCACAGCCCTCCTCTGTGTGTCACACACACCAGTGTTGTTTTTGGCAGCAAATTTCAATTTTAGTTTAGTCAGAAACTTCATTTAGTTTTAGTCACATTTTAGTCACCTGGAAATGTCTTAGTGTTAGTCTAGTTTTAGTCGACTAAATGTCATAAGATTCTAGTCGACTAAATCTACAGGTGATTTAGTCGACTAAAATGTGTTTTGGTGGGCCTTGATGCCGTCGTAATGAGTGTTTTTTCACTTGCTGAAAATAGCCGATCTACAAGCTTGTAGATCAGCTATTTACAGCATGCAACCAAGAGTAAAATGACTTACTGTGGATCTCTTGTCCACTAGTCCCTTCCTAACATTTCAGTCTAGTTTTTATTTGTCGACGAAATTGTCAGTATATTTAGTTTTAGTCATCATAGCTTCGTTTTCATTTAGTTTCCATTCGTTTTTGTCAGTGGAAAAAGGTAGTCGACGAACATTTTTCGTCTTAGTTTTAGTCGACGAAAACAACACTGACACACACACACACACACACACACACACACACAAATCTGGGTTTTTTGGCCCCTAAAGAAGAATCTACGTTTATAAAATTACCACAATAACAACAGCATGGATCAATTTAAAAAAAAAGTAAAAAATAATTAAAAACATAGATACATATTTAAACCCTGAAGTGAAATTCAGGTATCGCATACCTCACACAGGCATATACAGCAAGACTATAGTTCAAAACATGACACAAAAAGAGTGCACAGTATATAGGTTAAAACTGAGAGAAGACAAATAAATTCATTACCATGAATAAGCCTAAAAAAAAAGACGTCACTGTGAATAATTACTCCTTTTGTCATGATCACATACGAGCTTTCCACGCCGCCGCCGTCGATATGATTGGGCACGCCTTGGCACTGTTTACGTCCCAGGTCGCTTTGCCCTCCAATCCCCACTCGGCATTCCCCCCCCCCCCCCCCCCCCCCACACTTCCAATTATCCTTGACGTGATTGCACACATAATGTGACACACAAGGGCACCCGCTCTGATCTGTCCTCCTATACTCCACAGCACACCCTCTCTGTGCAGCGCACTGGTGGGAAGGAACTGTAGTCACGTTTACTTCAGTACGGTACTTAACCCATTCTGACCCGAGATCAGATTCATACGAAGGTTTCCACTGGACACACACTGGTCTGATCAACCCATTCTGACCTGAGATCCGATTCTAAAAATGTCAGTCGTTCTTCGACTTTTCAAAAAATAGCAGACCTACAAGCTCGTAGCGCGCCACTCGGTGGCGCGCTATGAGCTTGTAGATCTGCTATTTTTCAATAGCTAAAGCATAACATGATGCCGACACCAAAATGGGTCCCCGTTCAGAATGGGTTAACCCATTTTAAACCTGAGAAATGTCTTCTGAAATCGTGACGGTTTTCTGAAAAACCTATGTTTCTATGTCCGTGGTTCTCAAGCTACCTATATGTCAAGGTCCCTCAAAAATGTTATGTAATTGGCCGCCGACCCCTATCTGAAAATACTTTGTTCCAATATATTATTATTATTATATATTATAGTATTCACTTCACACAGGTGTCTTTTAAATGTCTCGATGAATTGAACACCTTAATGGAAATCAGCCATGGGCTTATTGGGTTGTCCTCCTGTATTGGCATTCTTTTGGATAAATCTGTACTGCCTTTTTTTTTTGTTTTTGCAAAACGTTAATAAATTATCCAATCAATCAAAATATCGAAAATGTTTTAGATTGTTTTCTTTTATAGAAAAATAATAAATCAAGTGTTTTTTTTAAAAGCTTAACCAGGGTTAACGTGGTTAATTTGTTGCATAGCTTATGCAAATGGCACCCTGGACCCGCAGACCTTTCAGTGTAGTGTTTGTAACCGTCAGCAAGCCTGCGCAAACAGGCTTGCTGACGAGCATTGGGTGGGCTCGTTAGTACGTGGCGGTAGGTTGGCCTCACAGCTGAATCACCCCAGTGTAAATTGACAGCAGGGGTCATTCATCGCCATGCTGGCTTGTGGTGGACATTGTTGTCAAAATGCCACGGACAACGTCGGACGTACACAATCAGTGGAACATAATATTGCCAGGAACATATAAAGAGCATGGCTTTTGGATTTAGTGCACTGTCAGAGTTGTAACACAATGTGATTATTTAGATATTTAAAATCCCCAAATTGATGAAGTATAACCGTAGTTATAGGGTTCAATCGGTTAAACAGATTTTGAACAGATTTTCTTGTTCATCTTTTAAACTAAGGGCCGATTCATACTCCTATTTTACCGCTGTTTCGGCGCTGTAGTGCCGAAAAGATTTTGGCTCGTCAGAAATTTTCAGTAGCACCGAAGAGCCGACTTCAGGACGGTACCCGCCCCCCCGAACCTCAAATGACGTCACATTGTAGGCTCTACAGCGCCGAACCGACTTTTATTGGGCTCTAAAATAGGAGTATGAATCGGCCCTAAGGGAATCATTTTGGAGGTGCACAGCACCGGTGTTCCCGGCCACCCGATGACGTAATGTTATTAACGCTCCGACCGGATCAGAAACTACTTGTGAGTACATCAACATTATAGGAATGCCATTTTATGAATGCCTTTTTTTCTTCCATCATATTCCTATTCAGCCATGCTCCATGCACGGTACAGGGACACAACTATGAATCTGACATAACTTCAACCTCAATAATGTGTTTCTCTCGCATGCCCGCACACGCACGCACAGACCCACATGCATGCGTGCGCGTGCGCGCGCGCGCACACACACGGACATATTTCCCAGGCATGTTTAACATTTTACAATGTTATTACTGTTACTTTACAACGACGTTACGTCAGATACAGTTTAGCTACAGTTCAATATTCAATAATTCATTGCCCCATCGTTCCAGTGGGATGTTTGCATTGTGACTGATGTTTCTATGCCCGTGTTTTGTTAAATGTTCCTGGATTTGCTGATATAGGCCATGTGTGAGAGCCTTTTGGAATGCCTGCTATGGTAGTTAGATGTGGGAGGCTATTCAAGCTAGTAGCTCAGCATGTGCAGTAGATGGACGGCATTTATAGAAATGGAGAGCAGACCTTTTTTGAGTTAGGAGTCTTTTGATCATTAACCCATTCTGACCTGAGATCAGATTCATAGGAGGTTTCCACTGGACACACACTGGTCTGATTAACACAATGTCGCCTGCTGAAAAGACCTCTGAACATCGCCAATTATCACCACCAACAGGTGGATTTTTGCAAAACACATTTTTGGAACAAAATGCCTCAAATCATCCAATTGTAAGAAGAAATGGCACCCTTTTCACATTGGCCTATTATAGCCTAGTCCTATTTTAGTCATCTGAAATGTTTTAGCTTTACTCTAGTTTTATATTTTAATATAATCTTAATATCATGTAGTCAACATTAAGTGTATTTTGGAGGCCCTTGATGGCGTCGTAATGCCTGATATTACACTTGGTTGCATGTTCACAAGCTTGTAGATCTGCTATTTTCAGAGCACAATGCAACATCAAATGAATTGTATTTTAGTTCCAGTGTATCTCTTCTCCACTAGTCTCCCCCTATATTTTAGTCTAGTTTGTTTGTTGATTAGTTGACAAAATGTTCAATACATTAGTCTTAGTCATCATAGCCTAGTTGTCGTTTAGTTTTCATCAGCGGAAATATATCAAATTTATATGCATTTGACTACGGACCTCCCATCTGAAAATGTGTTGGAACCCCGTCAAGGACCCCACTTTGAGAACCACTGGTCTAGAGATAGTGGTGTAATGCTCTCTCACACACACACACACACACACACACTCACACACTCACACACTCTCTCTCTCTCTTTCACTCCCCCCCCCCCCCCCCCCCCCCACATCATTCCCATGGTCTCAATTAAAAGGGAAAAACAGCCGATGGACAACACAGAAATGCTCTTCTCCTGAATCATTAAAGTGCTGCTTTGGTTGAGAGAAAAAACATTATGAATATAATATCCTCCATGAATATCGTATTCTTTACATGTCGCCTACAGAGGTCGTACAGTCACGTTGTTGTTGTTGGGCTTTTTAAGAATTTAGAACATTCCAACAATGAGCCAAAACATGTGATGGAAAATGTACTGAACCCGCACATTCATATGCTCCGAACTGTCTTTATTGACGACGTTTCGAGCCAAGGCTCTTCACAGAGGAAGAGCCTTGGCTCGAATGTTGTCAATACCTTTTGGAGCATATGAGTGTGCGCGTTCCCTTCTCTTTTCCTATGCCACTTTTTTAACCCCGCACCTCCACGAAGTGATGTGCGTATTTTACAATAGTTTCTGTATGGAAGAAGTACTCACATTGGTTACTTGAGTAAATGTACCAATATACCCTATTGTAGATGAATGGTCTATTACAAGGACAAGTTTGGTATTCAAAATTTACTTGAGTGAAAGTACAAAAGAGTTACTCAAAGTACCGAAAGTAAAAGCAATTGTATCAAACAGTCTTTGAAGACAGCAGATCTACAAGGTCACAACGTGTTGCAAAGCGAAGTGTTGGGAGCTTGTAGATCGACAAAGCATATATAATGTGTATATATATATATACTGTAGGTCTGAAGTGGTTTTGTCATAATCAAAATCTAACTCAAGTTTTCAGATAATTATAGTGGAGTAAAAGCCTCTGAGATGTGGTGGAGTAGAAGTAAAATTATTGAAAATTAGTACTCCAGTAAAGTAAAAAGGAAGGAAAAAAAACCCTCAACATTGTACAAACAAACTACGAAGTACAGTACTTCAGTGAATGTACGTACCGGTAGTTACTTTGCACCACTGAAACAAAGCACGATAGGTTGCATAAAGGTTTGCTTGCTGGAGTGTGGGATCGTAATCATTCCTCCATTAATTGTGTCCCTCTCCTCAGCCAATACTCGATACTTGAGCCAATGCTCAAGCGATCCTGGATCTCTGCCTTATACTGATATCTATGTGTCTGGGGAAATCAACGTTGAATGTAGGAGCTAGAATGCCATGCCCATTGTTGTTAGTTTGTGAAAACTAAGCCCGATAACATCCCGATATTAATATGAAGGTGTATAGTTTAATATTTCCTGTTACAGTAGGTAGCTTAATATCTTACTGTAAGCATGTAAACTTTGCCAATAGGGCATAGCATTAATAGCAGCCATTTTGTTGTGCCACTCTGAAAATATAGGACATTAATTTTTCAAAAACATTTGTATCAAATTATTTTAAGCCTAGAATCTTCGTCCATGGCAGTCGAGCGCTGGAGGACGGAGATCTCCATCCATGGCAGTCAATTTAAAATGACTTGCTCAGACAATGCATGCAACACGATGCCATATTAAAAGCCTATTCAGACTCCAGTGGTCACCTGAGCACCTCTTCACTAAAATGTTTTATTTTTTATTTTTATAAAGTATATTTATTGGTTTTTAAAGACAAACAGACATTACACAACAAGAACATAATAACAGTTTGACTGTTTTTCACGCTTAACCCGCATTTTAATCAACCCCCCTTCACTGCCGAGATTGTTGTATTACCTTTAGAGCATACGCTGAATTATTTGGGCTTTTAATCCGCGAAAATCCAGCGAAAAAAGCTCCCGTGGTTTGTTATGATTCGAGCGTATCATCCACCATCTTGGTGCACCCGGAAGACGCACACAAGACTCGTCTCAATGAGGCGTTGCACCCCATGCATTTCCATTGGCCTCAATTTCCCAGAAGCCCTAGCATGTGACGATTTCCGGTTTCGTCATCAAAGCGAATGCATCTAGTATCTTTCTCCGCGACGAAGACGGATTTTCTATTTATTTATTACAATACAGCGGATTAAACACATAAAACAAAAGTCGCGATTAGCGAGGTTGGCAGCGACAGTAACCTGGAGTAATCCATTCCCGGCACGGAAACTGTTTTAACAAACAAAAGAAAAGAAAAGAAAAACAGCTCAGGCACAACACTATTATAAATAAAAAAGATTGAATATACACAGACATGACAAGGACAATGAACCATAATGACAAGTGACTTTCGAATTTCCATAGACTCCCAATCAGGGAATACATCCATACAGTACATTAATACATATATTAAAAAGGCAGACAACAGTTATCATAGGCACCAAATCAGTACAACAAGAGCAGACCCATGCATGCTCCACTCAAAGGCGGCGACCGCCACCCCTCCAGGCGGCAGGGCCACCGCCCCAAGAAGCGGCCCCCGACGCAACGCATCGAGACCCCTGCCCCCCCCCCTGCCCCCCCCCCCCCCCCCCCCCAGGGCAGTACTCATAGCCTATCACCGTGCTCATATGATTATCTCCTAACCTGATCCATGGCCAACAATTCCTCAATTTTGTCCATTGTTTTCCCTCTGCTTTCTCTCTACTGCCTATCTTGCCTCTATTCTATTCCCTTCTGGTCCCTTTCTGTTCCTTTCCTATTCTTACAGTATATACAGTAGTCTCTCTCTCTTTCTGTCGCTGTCTCTATTATTTCATTCCTTTTGTTCTCTCGCTGCTCTGTTTCGCTGTTGTTGTTTGTTTGTTGTTTTGTTTGTTGTTTGTTTTTACGTCGGGGAGCTTGCAAACCCCAAGGGGGGGCGCCCGGCCGCCCTCCCAACTTCTAGATCTAGACCAATCACATTGCCCGGAGCGAGTCTCGGTGACCACTTTGGTGGCTAGTACAAACGGAGAGAAGGGCTGGGGGGAGAGCGGTGGTTTTCTCTTCACTGCAACTCGGTGACGTCATGTTGTAATTTCCGGTGATAACATCACCTAAAGTATGAATACGCCTTAACCCATTCTGAACGGGCACCCATTTTGGTGTCAGCATCATGTTATGCTTTAGCTATTTTTGAAAAATCGAAGAGCGACTGACATTTTTAGAATCTGATCTCAGGTCAGAATGGGTTCATCAGACCAGCGTGTGTCCGGCGGAAACCTGGTATGAATCTGATCTCAGGTCAGAATGGGTTAAGTGGTCAGATGGGTGGACCCTGATTCTATACGGCCACCCTCTTCATGTAATAAGATAAAAGGAAAGCAATTATCCCACTCCAGTACGACTGGACAAATGTTTTCAATTTACACTGTAAGATGCTTATCATTTGTAGGGGGATTCAAGCCAGTTAGCCAGATAACTGCTAATTCATTTAGCCGTCTGTTCGATTACACAGGGCAAAGGCATGAGTCTTTTTCTTAAACTGCAGTTCTGTTGTGATACAATTCTGTTCAGGCAATTCAGAATACTATAGTGGTGCCCGTTGGGCACTGGCCTACTTGGAACGATGCAAGTTGAAAATGCATGGCAGTCTGTGTCCTTTTTATGCCCATATATGGCGTTCTTTATCAGGCATGCCCAAATGTGGAGACTATGCAGATGTAAGAAGAACATCATTGTGATGTCAGTGGCCAGCTCCATATATGGGGATCTAGGAGATCAGGTGTGTTCAATTGGCTAATTTGGGCAGTGCTCAGTGTCAATCGACACCGGGCACTAGATAGATAACAGGTTGTACTATTATTATTATTATTATTATTATTATTATGAAGAGAACAGAAGTGAGTGCTGCTCTTCAACAGGGCTACAGGCAGGAGCCAGAGTCTGAGCACACCCCAGCATGGTGTCAGATTTCACTTTCGCTTTAGTTTGGCGACAGGTCTTAGCTGCATTGGACTGTAATGATTGATGAAGGCTATGTGAGCTGAAACATGTGCGCTGTTGGTCTCGGTGAGGAAAATATAATGATGAAAAGAGTTCTGCTGGATTGTTTATCTTCTAGTTGTATTTTTTTTTTTACCACGCCTGCCTATGCTGCCTAAAGTCTCGACGTAAGTCACTTTGGAAATGAGATCTAGAAGTGCAATGCTGCAAGCGCCGTTTCTGTTTCTAAACGTTCTGGACCATGCCCATGTGCTTCAACGGCTGATATTGTATCTAAAACCTTTGCCGACTTGCTAACGGGGGGCTATTTGAGCATCGACTGGCAGTGGAAAAGTACAACTTTATCCAAAGAGTAAGACAATTAAAACGACTTCTAAAACGGACGTTCTCAAATGTAACTCAATGTCATAAACGGCACAGTCACATTACCCAACGGAATTGTCAAGGGGGGGGTACCGTCCTAAAGTTGGTTCTTCGGTGCTACTGAAAATTTCTGACGAGCCGAAATCATTTCGGCACTACAGCGGTAAAATAGGAGTATAAATCGGCCCTAATGCCTGTCGGACTGAACCCCAATTCAAGGTGACCCCTATGATATTTAATTTTCAATAGGAAACGTACTCCCGTGACCCAGTCAGGGTACAGTGGGTCTCAACCTTTTCACTTTTTGATGCAGTGGTCGTCTTTATCTTTGCTTTGGGACGCCCAGGTCGGGAACCCGTGCTCCCATTACAGCATGTGATCCAGGGCAGTGCATCCATGGTTCCACACTGGAGCATTCCCTCGTGCGTGCGAGTGCTGCTGCTGCATGCATGTGTGAATATTTGCTGTCCAAACGTATTAACCCATTCTGACCTGAGATCAGATTCATAACGAGGTTTCCACTGGACACACACTGGTCTGATGAACCCATTCTGACCTGAGATCAGATTCTACAAATGTCAGTCGCTCTTCGATCTTTCAAAAATAGCAGACCTACAAGCTCGTATCGCGCCACTCGGTGGCGCGATATGAGCTTGTAGATCTGCTATTTTTCAATAGCTAAAGCATAACATGATGCTGACACCAAAATGGGTGCCCGTTCAGAATGGGTTAATGCCAACCCTGAAATGAATGCCGCAAAACCTCCCCAAAAATATGTAGCCACATTTATCACCATAATAATCACGTCACATTTAATATATCGCACAGTGCCTTACTGCCTGTTCTAATGCAGGTTGGGGACATTCTGCCATCCGGTACAGAAGTCACATGGGGCGTAAATGTCACCTGCGTGTCCTCTATAAACTCAGTTATTAATCATACGCGATAAACATAGGTCGAGTTTATGACTGTCTGAGACTTCTTGAAGTAAATGCCGTGGCAGTTAATCACACGTGTGCACAAAAGTATGTGCATGAGTACACACACACACACACACACACACACACACACACACACACACACACACACACTCGTACATAGAAGTCATTACTGTGTGTCAGCGTGATGTGTTAATACAGCTGTCCAAATCTGTCCAAGTTGTAATTAAGGAAAAATAACACACTAAACCGTTACTGAATTTTGTGGACTCACTTGACTGACACATGGTTGTAAACACTGTATTTAATAGGGGAAGTGTGCAAAGGAATGACCTCCCAGTCAGTCTAAGGGAAAGCTCCGCCCGGTGTAGACATTTAAAACACAAATGGTTAACCTTGGAGGTCAGGTAGGTTATTGTGGCCTCCAGATGGCGCTATAATAGGACATGTGAAAAGGGTGCCATTTCTAACTAGGCCTTTCACTGCAATCGGATGATTGGCCGGGATTTTGTTCCAAAAATTAGTTTTGCAAAAAGTTGGCTTCTGGTGGTGGTATAACGTGCCAATATGGTAATGTGTGTGCAACGTTTTACGGCGAGCAAACTTTAGATCTTAGCCAATCAGAATGGAGTATGACAGATCTGTCTTGATCACATGGAAAGTATATCGGAGTTGGAAGTGTTCGTTATCAGTAAAGCGACCTCCTGCTGCTGCCTCCTGCATTATGTGCCAATTCAAAACGGGTGGCACGCAGCCAGGGGCCGTTGAGGGATATCCAACAAGCACGATCCAAACTCCAACAATAATTACCTGCAAGGATTTTCTTGACACGAAGTAGCTCCATAACATGTCTACGGTGGAGTTTTGTGAAACAAACACTTTGCAGATGGAGGATAATTCAAGCTTTCCGTACAGCTGCAATGTTGACATGAGTTTGACAGTGTTTAATACAATCAGATAGGACTTTTCTGTTTGGATATGGGCTGTCAAAAGGAAATTGCACCTAGTTACCAGTTACCACCTTGCTAGCAAAATGAACACAGTCTGCATACTGTATGGTTAATTGTATTGATGATTTGTATTTGCACTGTTACTCTGTGCAGTGTTTTTATTGTGGAAGATTATACTCGGATGCATCGCGATATAAAAATGCGTCAAGTGAACTTGACGCATTTTTAAACTACCTTTAACCCATTCTGACCGGGCACCCATTTTGGTGTCAGCATCATGTTATGCTTTAGCTATTTAAAAATAGCAGATCTACAAGCTCATATCGCGCCACCGAGTGGCGCGATACGAGCTTGTAGGTCTGCTATTTTTGAAAAATCAAAGAGCATTTTTTGAATCTGATCTCAGGTCAGAATGGGTTCATCAGACCAGTGTGTGTCCGGCGGAAACCCCGTATGAATCTGATCTCAGGTCAGAATTGGTTAAAGATAGAACAGCACTAGTTAAAGGTAAAAATGAGTAAATGACGTTATTCTTGCATTGCGCTACATTACATTCTGCTATACTCACTTATTGTATTGTTTGTGTTGTCCAACGCTGCAGCGCTCCGTGCAGTGCACTACTCTCTGTGTATTCCCCCGGTGTAAAAAGTGGATGGACAATAAAGATCTTATTGAATTGAACGTGAAACCTTACCCCCGTGACACCAGCTGTGAGCCTGCAGCTTCATACCGGTAAGCTATAGGCTTCGCTTCTGGCCCAGAGAGACGGAAGAGACATTGTTAGATGCACTCCATGGGGAACTGGGCTACATTTCATCCCTGTCAGTTGGAAACCTTGTATGTCCAACAACGGCTACTTCTCAAGAAATGGACAGAGAAATTATAATATATCCTCTGTTCCAATCTAGCGGCGAAGAAGCTCCGCTGGTTATGAAGCCAATAAGGAAACCGCTTTTCAGCGCTGCAGTTACTCATTAATGGCCTAGAGGTGTCGCTAATTCCCCTCCTGCTGGCTGCAGAACAATTGCCACGCTATTGATTACAATGTGGATTGTAGGATTTTTATTACCTTAGTAAACGTTCTCATGAGTACTTTATGCGCCAGTTTTACAGCCTTCTTCAATTACCATTATGTGTTTTCGTACTTTTTTTAGTTAATGATAAAATAGGGTAGGCCTATGCTTCTAGGTCTTCTACTCGCTCTGCTGAGTGAAGACCCGCCCTCGCGCTGTCCTTCCAGCCAATAGCATTAGTTTCCGGTTGCTTTTCGAGACCGGAAGTTTCAAAATGGTGGATTTGAATTAGCCCAAAAAAAAAAACTTCAAAACCAATGTGTGATGTCACCGTTTAATACTTTTCATTGGTTAAACATGTATAACACGCACAAACGTATTGGCCTACCACACACGCTTAACCACTTTGAAAAGGGAAAAAAAAAGACAATCTACAAGCTCACAATGCATCACATCGCGACCTCATCGTGAGCGTCTAGATTGGATATTTCCGCCACATTTCGGCGAAGTACTGTATGGCATTCAATTACAACAAAAGAAAGAAATAATGAGTTGAAACATATTGGAGATACAAGGTTTCTGCCCGACACCAGGGACTTGTACTCAAAGCCATCCTTGCTTTGTATTTTCCTGCTCGCCTTTGCGGTTCAAACCGCATCCCTTATGTTCCCCCTGATGCTTAACAGCCGTCCCAGCCATCTATTTCAATTACAACTAACTATCTTAATATGGAAATATGGCTGCTTTGAGGCTCTTATTATTGCTCGGGACGGCACGCTGCGTACGTGTGCGGAAAATCTCCGGGACCTTTTTGACCTAGAAAAGATAACACGGCGCTTTCTCTCTGTTTGTCTGCACTCTCAAGAAAGATCTAATTTACAAAGAACTCGGCAGCCAGCATTTACATTAACCGAGAAAACCACAGAGAATGCTGAAAAGAGTATAAAACATACAAACATGAAAAGAGCTTTTTTTTCTGCAGTCGACATACTGTAGTGGCTTCTGATGTCATAGAGTGAATGAATTAATTATGCCATTTGGTTTAAACCATTCTGACCGGGCACCCATTTTGGTGTTGGCATCATGTTATGCTTTAGCTATTGAAAAATAGCAGATCTACAAGCTCATATCGCGCCACCGAGTGGCGCGATACGAGCTTGTAGGTCTGCCATTTTTGAAAAATCTGCCATTTTTAGAATCTGATCTCAGGTCAGAATGGGTTCATCAGACCAGTGTGTGTCCAGTGGAAAACCTCGTATGAATCTGATCTCAGGTCAGAATGGGTTAAACTGAAGGCATCACAGAGTGCATACATAATGTCATCGGTTTTTACCACTTATACCATATGGGCCTAGTTCACTGACTGTGACCGGATTCAGAGTCACACAGGGGTCTATACTGTTTTTTTTGCTCAAAATATCTGATTAGCAAGCTCATGCCGCAGATTCACACTGCTTCACGGCATGCTGTGAACTTGTAGATCTGCTTTTTTTTGTGGAAATGTCAGCCCCCCCCCCCCCCCCCGAACTGTGGAACGCTCTCCCCGCCCACCTGAGAGCCCCACAGTTGGTTATGTCCCTTATGTTTTAAATGTTCCTGTTCTATTAGATGTTTTTAATGGTGTGTTGTGTTCTTTTGCTTCTATT
This sequence comes from Protomyctophum parallelum, assembly GCF_964188405.1. Lineage (NCBI taxonomy): Eukaryota > Metazoa > Chordata > Actinopteri > Myctophiformes > Myctophidae > Protomyctophum > Protomyctophum parallelum. The sequence continues at coordinate 9,730,039 of NC_139719.1, forward strand.
CATTTGCTGTAGCACTTTGAGATTCTGATGAATATAAAGTGCATTGTTATTATTATTATATTGTGACATTACCAGTGGAACACAGGCGCCTCATGTATTTGGAGTGCAGTATATGAGTCACCACAACCAAGGACAGATGTTTTTGATGAATCCAACATAATAAATAATTAAAATGGAGTTTGAACTTACAAACGGGCTCGTATATAGGAAGGGGGCAGGGCAGCGTAATATCAAATATCTAAATACTGAATTGAGCAACTTAAAAACTGCCTGGGGTGTTCACGTAAGCCATGAGTAGAAGATGACATAACCCAATTTTATTTTTTTATTTTTTTAAGTGAAATATCCCTTCAACATACTACTAGTGCTACTTTAAATGGTCAGATGGGTGGGCCATGGATGCTTTACTTTTCTTTCCAAGTGGGCCCTGATCCAGAAAAGGTTTAAGTTACATAGTGAAAGCAGTATTTCTGAACACTTAACAAGCCAACTGGCAACTACTTTCCTACTAATTTTCCCCCGGCTCTTGATTCTCGTTATTGATCGAATCACGATAATAATTAATGGTATTAATTATAGGAAACTGAGGCTGGGACGCTCACACACGAGCAGCCCAGATCTCTAGCATCATGCGTGTCGGTAAATAGTAATACCAACTGCCGGCGTGACAAATCTAAAGATTTATATTTTGCATCACAACCAGGTGTCCGTTAATAATATTGAGCTCAAGTCTCTGAACGGGGTACATTTTGTGCCTGTTAAAACCAGTTCACCACCACTTCAGCCTTCAGCAGAAGTCACAGTAATGTTCCGGGTGACTGGCTAGGAGATTATGGTTCAGTCATATAAAATACTACTACAATCATATCTAATGGAATGGATTCAGGATCCATAGAACACTGGAGTCTGAAGTCAAGGTCCTCCCTCGGGGTAATAAAGATATTTTACCATTTAAAGAAAATCATATCACCTTTTTTAAAGTCACTATAAGGACGGAAACATGAATAAAATATGAAATTATGGATGCTCCGTTGGCCAGGTGGCTCTGTGTTAGTTATAGCCTATTGGACTGTCTGGGATTTATAGTCGGCGTTGTATTTTCAGCCTCCTTGGATAAATTAATAATTGGATTTTTCTTTTTCTCTAACACGGTTCTTGTCATGTTTAAAGAATAACATACGCGAGTGTCTGTGCGTGCGCGCACCATGCGCGCATGTGTGTGTGTCTGTTTAAAAAGAGGGTATTTTTTTTAAGATGGCATTCACACCAAATAAGCAAACAAATGATTATCCTCCAGAAAAAACGGTGGTTTTACTTCACTTCAAAGTGCACCAGAGTGCGGATCATCGCAGGTATGAATGAATCGCATTAAATATAGCGGATGAAAGAAAGAATGTGCCATTGTGGGACGAAGAAGTTGGTATTTGGCACACAAGGAGGAAGGCATTTATTACGCAGTGACACGTAAAGATGTTCCAATGGACAGACAACGTGGTCTAAATGAAGATATAATAAGCCCTTACAAGAGATAGAAGCAAGACGAGAGAGCTAGACTTGGTACATTTATAGTTAGATGATCGGATCATTCTTGTGGTGTTTTCCCCCGTGCGTGCGTGACTCTGCTGCATCAAATGGTGTCTCCCACTCATGCAGGGTGAAAGAGAGAAGCATGGTAGATGGTACAGATATAGTTTGTTGCGGCTAATGGCATTAGACAGTAGATTGCGTTAAAACAAAAGAAAAAAGCAAAATAAAGGTCAGATGCAACACATCACTTCCTGGGGATGTGAGCGAGGCCTAGTGTCTTGGTCAAATACTTTTTGCAGGGCAATACAAAAGTTTACCGTAATACATTAGAGGCTCCGAACTGAGCTACTATAAACTGAGTTCAAATATGATTATTTTGGTCGGTCTCGGCCTAAAATTGAGCGCCACTGGACTACAGTAACCTCGCTGTTTTGACCTAGGCCACCGTTTCTCCTTGCCCTCTATGGCTCACCTTAGTATATTTTTTCTATTTCTTTCTTATTGTGTATTTTTGGCTATTGTGTGTTTGTACTATTGCAGTGTATAGAGACCCCTGGGGTTGATGTTGCTCTATGAATAAATAAAACCTCACCTGATCCGATGTAATGCAGTAACACACAGTACAAGATTCTGACTGAGCACAATCATTGGTATTCCTAGCACGCACACGCTAGAAATCACAAAAGATCACCCCACCTAGACTGAAGTCCGGGACATAATTATTTTGATTTGTATATTGTCACCGTCAGGTGCACCTTGCGCTTGTGATCATCTATTTTCGCGTGGACGAGTCACTCTGGGGTCCAGCCACCATGTGGCGCAGATGCACAGAATATTACATACACTCACGAACAATTGTATTGGATCGTGACATTTGTCATTAAAGGTGAGGTCACTGGCACTGTATATATCAGTGGGCCTCACCTTGTGACATCATTCCTCCATCTTTCTGCTGTTTTTACCTACCTTGTTGAGAAACGGCTCGCTGCCGAACACGCCTTTGATTTTTTTCTTCTTTCAAAATAAAAGACCCTGTGCATCTGGCCGGCAGGGAAGCGACGGTGCCGGAGTTCAATGGTGGCAGTGAGCACTAATGTGACCGAGGCCAAGTATGGGGGGTCTGGTCTGGGATGGAGCCGAGGGGATCTAACCTTCCTAGGGGATCTAACCTTCCTAGGGACCTAACCTTCCTAGGTACGGAAGGGACAGATATATCCCCTTGAGCACAAGCTGGTGTAGTGTCCGGCGGTCGGTAGCGAGATCTTGGTGTGGAGTCCTAGGTCTGCTATGTGATCTCGGTTGTACTTAGCTTAAATCCGTCTTAGCTTGCGTAGGCAACTATATTTATGGTGTTGGGATGTCAGAGGTGATGTCACTCCGACGCCCCGGTTATGATGTCAGAGAGGCACTCCGTTCCTTCGTAACACTCCCCCTTAGTGAAGCTATTAGCTTCGCTATTCGTTTCCCCTGGTCAATGTGGCTGTGTCCGGCAGCTCCGGGAGCTGGATTAACCGGGCCACGGGCCGCGTGCATGTCCGACTCCCCACCTGCACTACAGCCGTTCTTACGCGGCCATCTTCGCCTGGTATTGCCTCCGTCACCTTGCCCATCTGCCAGTACGCCCTCGGGAGCTGCGGGTCCATCACCAGGACGTAAGCCCCCTTGGTAAGGTTCTCTCTCTCTCCGCTAGCCATTTCTGGCGCGACTGTAGGCGTCGGGTCAGAGAGGCACTCCGTTCCTTCCTAACAACTAATGTTATCATATGGCACCGTTTGTCTCCACCCACTCTGTGTCTCTTATTGGTGAGCTGTGGACAGTACAGAACCCTGCCTAGCAGTGACATCATCAATAGGGATTCCAAGCTAAGTCTGAGTTTGAACTGTTGCCCTCAGGTCGTCGGCTGAGGGTGCCCGCCACAAAGACTAATCGGTTCAAATTATCATTTGTCCCAGCTGCTATTCAACTGCTGAACAGCAAATAGCACTTTATTCTTGCCCCTTTGCACTTACTGCCCACTAATGCACTTTTGCTGACTTTGCTACTACTGTATGTCATGAATTCTCTGTCTCTAGTGCCCTGTTCTTAGTCTTGCATTGAATGTTGTT
>NC_139719.1:9733870-9807678 GCF_964188405.1 Protomyctophum parallelum
ATGTTGTTGTTGTATGTATTTTGTGTGTATTTTACTATGATCTGGCTGCAAACCAATTTCCCGCAAGGGACAATAAAGCTAACCTTGAACCTTGAAGCTAATAGAAATGACAGCCTTTCTCTTCCTACAGTTAGCATGTATAAAGCCATTGCTGTTGCATTAATAAGAAATAAATGACATAAGTGAAGTTGAAATGATTGGTAGACAGGTTTCTGATCCATCTGTCCACAGCCCTCCACTGATACACAGAGCAAGTAGACATTAATGCTACCATCGTATAATGACCGTTATTGAGGATCAATTAGGCTATATGAAGATAGGTTGAAAATTGGTGAAGTGCTCCTTTAACCCATTAAGACGGCTGGGAAAGCATCTGTGTCACTTTAGCTTTTAATCACTTTTTTAACCACAATTTTAAACTTTGGCTATTTTTGGAAAATCTAGAAATGTTTTGCAAATATTTGAATAAGCAAACATTTGTACTAAAGTAACTAAATATTTTGCCTCTGGGGGTCCCTGGAACAAAATAGTTTGAGATGGCGGTCAGCGGCCAAATACATTGTACAACTGTGAAGAAGTTTGAGAACCACTGACGGTTTTTCAGAAAACTGTTTTAGAAGACATTTACTGTACATGTAGAATCGGCCTCAGGTCTTAATGGCTTAAGAGACGTGCACCCTGCTTCTGAGCAGCTGAACCCACATTGCACACAGATATGGGGAATATCAATACTGTCTTTGATCATCATAGATAGACTTAGCACATGAAAATGCCAGCTTTGCAGCTTAGCGATATATTGCATTATTTGTGAAAAGAACATCAAACTAACACACCGTTCAAAACGCCTTGAATAAATAATGCAATTTTAGATCTGACAATGGATCTAAATGTCAGATATATATAAGTTTGAATTAATGTACAATCTATTCTACGGTATGCCTGAGAGCACCTATAGTACATTTTTCTTTTGTTACATTATAGCTTATACAGGTAGTAATCATTGCTATGCAGTGTTTGTTACAACTCATTAGGAAACAGAAAATACATTTCCAGCCTGGCTTACCAATTTCACCCAATCACAACTTAAGCGATAAGTATATATACAGGATAAACAAGTGATATTGGAAGTGAGTAGGCAGACGGAAATTGGAACTGGATTGGTAGTACACAATAAAATGTATGCTGGTGAATGGGTACTTTCTGCTGATTTGCTGAAATAAAATGTATTCTTTGTTTATTAAAGAGATTGCAAGACAGATCTCGCCATCTCTTTAATAAACAAAGAATGCCTACATAGAAATTATTACTGTCACCTACATTTAGCCTGAGCTAACGTGTTAGGTTTCTGGTCTAGAGGGGCGGGTCGCGGCTCAGATTTGCGCACGCCCTGATTGGATCTCATCGATCTGTCCGTCACCCCCGGCCCCTCCTCTCCCCCCTAGTGCAGCGCTACGTCACATCATTTGGAGCGACGCCCACCCGGAAGGGTTGACTCCCACTTTTAGACCAGAGCGGCCAATGCGTTCCTCCAGGCTTTCAATTTTTGCACCAACAAAAATGAAAGCCTGGTACCGAGGCTACCTACATTTGAAAAAAAATCACAGAATATTTTGTGTCGCTCCATTCCGTGCACGAGTGCTCTCAAATGACGCGCATGCGTCTATACGCGACAATCCGTTTGAAAGTTGAAAGCTGTTGAAAACTGCTCGCGGAGAGTGAGAAGTTTTCCAATGGACTGCTATTATAGTTGCAGTGCTCTAGTCTAAAGTGACTGCAGTCTCATTTCTCTTCACCCATTGAATATTATGGAATATGATTAAGGATTACTTATGTGAAAGAATTACTCTCACATTTAATATGGTACACACCATACCTGTAACATTCATTAGCCCTAAAAAGAAACTAACAAAAAATAAATACATTTCTCCAGGGGCTACAAGAAAGGTCCCGCAGTTAAATATCCCTGAAGTAGGGCGTTAAAAACACAAAAAGTAAGAATTTGGAGATAAGAGTTTTCTGCCCGACAACGAGTCAGTGACGATATGCGGCGGTGGGTTGAGCCTGTTTTAATTGGACAGATAGATGTAATGTAAACATCTCTGAAACCGTAACGCTCGGGGGGGATCTTTCTACGTTTGTCAGTTAACAGCCTTTGATTCCATTTATGCTTCTTATTATGCTGATATGCTCTGCAGCGACTCAACACACTGACAGTCATAATATGATGATGTATGCTAATCCTGCTATTGATTATTCTTTTAACAGCTTATGTGGTGTTGATCTCACGCTTGTCTTTATGTTATGTTTACCGGTTGCCATGTTTGTTTTTATGTTTATCCCAGTATGTTACATTGTTGTGTGTAGGCCGTGTTGGGACCCATGAAAAAGTGCTTAGAAAATGAGTTTCGTTCCCATGTCATGGGCACTACTCATTCAATGCATGTTTTCATAGATAATACCCTTCTGGACTTTGGGTTAAAAGTTCTACTCATAATATCCTGCAGTATTTTGTCACAAGCCAGAAATGTATAAACATGTATAAAATCTTGTGCTGCTGTTTTTGCTTGTAAAATGTGTTTTTGGCAACACAAAATCTTTCTCAAATGTCAAATGCATATACTTAACATCTGAAACAAGTATTGGTGCCTTTAGTTTACTCATATGTGAATTTAGATCATGAAATGTAGCATATTTATTAAAGAATATGCTTCAACTTAAGTGTTTGCCACACAGTAAAATGAAACCTACACAGTAAATTGTGCCAAAAGCTTATGTTTCATACATAGAAAATGTCTCAACCTACTGTGTAATGAAAGGTATAGAAAAGAAAATCTGGGCACCTTGGACCAAAATGGCAGAAAATCTATCCAAATGTTACCACGCCCCCTAGATTGGAATAATGCAAAAAATGCACAAGACTAAAAATTGCCAGTCTGACATTAGAGTGAGAGAGGATTAGCCTGCATGTCTGTAACCGAGTGTACAAATGGAACCAATGGACCCCATTGGACCCCAAATGGACCCTTCTTAGGCCTTAAGCCTACAGGTCTGTGAGAGTGGAACCAAATGGACCCTTACAGCCTGAGTGTACAAATGGACACATGCAGGTCTGTAACTCTGACACTATGGATCCATTTGGTTCCATTCGTACACTCTCAGAGTAAGTTACAGACCTTAAGGATTTGTGCAATAACAATCAAAAGTTATGTGGGTCCTTGAAAAAAAAAACCCCAAAAGGTTTGATAACCACTATACTAGTCAGTGGACTCTTAATGTGTCATATAAATCAGTGTCATACGATATTCTGAGGAAAACCATGGAGACTTAACATTCAGTAACTGGGTGTGTTGATCAAAATAAGAACATTAATATCAAGTCTTTCCACGGAGTCCGTGTGTGTAGAAACACGTAACATGTTGATGAGTGATTACTAATCTCCTGACCAGATCTCTTTCAGGGGAACGGACTATGTTAATCCACTTCTTGGTCCACAAGAAGAGAACTCCGTTAGGTTCGTTTAAAACGGGACATTGTGTGAAAAGGCCCTTTTACATTGAACATATGGTTTTACAAAAAAAGCAACATACCGGAGTCCTACTCCTGACACAAAGTGGCAGCCGCAAATCCATGTGTCGGTGTCTATGATTCCAGTAGCCCTGAAACATGACTACTTCGGCGAAGTGCAGCGATCCATTTACTTATTTTTTCTTTACATTTCGGCAGTCTGTATAAGGATAGCTCCGAGTTCTTTTTTAATCTGTTTGTACAGTCAATCGCACAACGGCTCTTTCCCCATTTTACTTTTTACTGTTTACTGAGCGCTGTTTAGAGCAGTGTTGGGACCGTTACTTTAAAAAAGTAACTAGTTACAGTTACTAGTTACATCATTTCAAAAGTAACTTAGTTACTTTACTGTTACTTAAACCAAAAAGTAAAGCGTTACTTTGAAAAGTAACTTTTTCGTTACTTTTCGGCTCGGCTCGCCGGTGCATCCAAAACACTTGGTGGAGAGGGACACAGCCAGCCAGCCAGGGACACACATAGTTGTCTATAATAGGAGTGGTTGCACCACTCAAAAAGAAAAACGGGCTCCCACTTCCAGGCCATTCATTCATGCCTTCAGTTCAGTACAGTGATAATAATACCAATAGCAGGGGGGACTGGTGGCGATTTTGATGATGCTATGTAGGCCTATCAATACATATTTATAGCAAACAACTAAATACAAGTAGGCTACAACCAACACAACATGAGGGTTCCAGTTCCACTGCTCCAGTGAATGTTGTATACTGTGCAGATAGGCTGAGATAGCTCATAGCTGCTCTTATTGGTGGTTGTGGCAATACTCATTTGAGTCTGGATTTATAAACAAAGTAAGACCAAAACCAGAATTAATATTTGATAATCAAACACACACACACGCAAAGTCTCTTTCAGTATCTGTCTGTCTCTCTCTCGCTCAAAAGTAGCTAGGCTACGCACACTGTCTCACACACACACGAACGCACACGCAGCCTCTTTCAGTGTCTGTCTGTCTATCTCTCTCTCTCTCTCTCTCTCTTTTTCTCTCGTAAATAATAACGGAAGAGTAACGGAATAACGCACCATAGTAACAGTAACAAGTTACTGAATTAAAAAAAAAAACGCGTTACAGCAACCGTTACTGCCGAACGTAACGGCTTTATTGTAACGCGTTATTTACGTTACGTTACGTCCCAACACTGGTTTAGAGTGAATGAAAACAGCGCAGCAAGCCAGCAACAGTGAGTTGCTATGGACAACAAAAAGTTCTTCCGCATACGATGACGTCACGCGCATACTCAAGGGAATAAAGCTGCTACGCGATTGGTCCACGTGACCAAAACCACACCACTCCCCTTGCACATATTAATACGCCTTGCACGAAATAGTCCCGTCTTTGACCACTGATTATAAAAATACTGCAGGATGGCACGAGTAGAACTTTTTTATTTGGACTTTCTACCTATAGTCTATAGATCTCTTTTATGGAGAAAAAACTGTGTAGTCCCCCTTCCGTAGGAACGGAACTGAACGAAAAGGGACCTCACAATATGGCCTTGTATATTCCTCGCCGACGAGGGGAAACCTAGTATAAAGCATTACTTTTCCGGAATTCAATGGAAAATAAAGATCATTTATTTCAATGGATCCAATTTCACTTTGAATGTAGTGAAAACTAGCAAATTTCCGCTACTTTTGAGTGACGCTGTATTCAAATTGCCAATGTATAAAGCAGGGGTCTCTCTCTCTCTCTCTCTCTCTCTCTCTCTATATATATATATATATATATATATATAGAGATATATACACATTTCTAAGTGAGATGCAGTCTTCCCGTTCTCATTCACTATCATCCACTCAATTCAATTCATGTTGAGTGGGGAAACGGATCAGATTCATGTTTTTTCTTTCGTGGGACCCTTGTATGCATTTACAAAAAAAAACGTTAAGTTTAAATATGGAGATATAAGGTTCCATGTGCTGTACGAGTTGCATGTCAAGCCAACCACTACCTACGAGGTATAGGCCTATAAGCCAGCTAAGCGGTGGCTTAGGGACACCTCATGCATGCAAGCAAGGAATAATGATGTAATGAATTATGTAATTAATGCAACGCTCGGCTAGGCTCGTCCACTGCCACGCTATAAACTGAAATCTTAAGACCCCTTTTTTAGAACATAGCCCCCACATGCACTGTTATTGGTTAGCGAAATGCAAGGTTCACTCCCACTCCTATGCCATATTTCCTGTCTCGTTTGCCCAGGCTTTAGTTTGTTTGTTTGTTTGTTTTTCCCAAGGCTACTGGAAACTTAATCTAAATGGAACAACGGTGTAGATTGGGGGTTATGCAAGGATTCCACCCCGACAGCAACAGCATTATGCTGGCAGAACAACTATTAAAGCAGCTTCTTGAATCTGATTATAGCTCAACGGGCAGGGAGATTTGGCTGTGGACATTTCGCCTGCTGTAGAGTGGAATTCATCTGAGCACGGTGCACAAAGACTTAGGGCTGTATTTTGTGTGTCTTAAGTACCAGGTCTTATTCCCTAACTTGAGTAAACTAAAGACCCGGCGTGAGGCGTGATCAATGCTCTTTGGCCACTCAGAATAGCCAAATGGCATTGATCACGCCTCCAGGTCTTTAGTTTACTCGCCTCCAGGTCTTTAGTTTACTCAAGTTAGGGAATAAGACCTGCACTTAAGACATGCAAAATACAGCCCTTTGTATCCAACTGAAACCTTTTACTCTCTAGGCGTACACGTATAACATGTACAGTTTGATTTTGTTAACAAGTTTCTTATTTGTTATTTGTCTTTTTCTCAATGTGAATCACTTTGGTTCAACTCTCTTTATTTTTTTCCTCTTCTTTTAAAATGTGCTCTACAGCTGGATTGGATGGGGTCGCTGCAGATGGCATGGTGGTGCACCATGAGAGCACCTGTGTTTTTTCATCTTCGCCTGAAACGAGCGGGGTTGTTCTGAGCGTAGACCCTTGAGGGCATGTTTATTTAAAGTAAAGTTATATTTGCTGAAAAGTAACCGTTTTGGACAAACAAGGTTATGTAATGTATTTAGACGAGTGGGCTACGGCTATGTTTTATGTAAATTTTTAATTTGCCCAGACAGAGTGGGCTTATGACCATGTTTGTGTTCATTTAATGCGTTTAGGTAGAGTGGGTGGTTGGCAGTGTTGGAAGAAGTATAGTTGCATGTTTTACTTAGGTAAAAGTATCAATACCGATTTGTACAAATTTACAATTTAGGCATTTAATAGACGTTCTTAATCCAGAGCGATGTACAGTAAGCGAGAACAACACATGGTAATACATCAAATACTGTACATACTGTAGCTAGTCATCATAAGAAACCTAAGAACATAACATCTGTCTAACAATAGAATATCTGTTCAGTGAAGAGTATACAATATAGAGTGCTGTCTGCTACCCTCCGACGGAGCATTAGTCCGACATGCAGGAACCGCTCGAACATGCGCTGCTCCCGTGCTTGCGTTTATGGTTAGGTTAGGGTTTGAGGTACAGTAGGTTGTCGTTTGTCGGACCAAACACTAGTAGTCTGAACTAAGTTGCCTTTGCATACTCTGTTACAAGCATACTACTGTATGTTACAAGTAGAAGTGAAAAACTGAAAATTGACTTGAATAAACTTTTTTTAACATTACTTGCGTCTCAATAGTTGCATGTTGTGAGCTTGTAGATCTTGCCGAAATATATATGCAGTAGGGCTGAAGTGGGTTAATGCATGTTTTGTAGTAATAATCAAAATCTGCAAAATAGCTAGTAACTAAAGCTGTCAAATAGGCTAAATATAGTGCCCCCGAAGGCACTGCTGGTACCCAGGCAGCTGGGGCCCGCTAACCAGGGGCTGATAGCCAGCCAGCCTGACTGCAGGGAGGGTGGGTGTCATAATCCAGGCTCTGTTGATGCTCCTGGTCATGCTCATATGAAGATCATTTATAGCCTGGTTGCTTTGGTGTGGAATTATAATTTCTGGAGCTTATTGCTATGTGTGGTCTTTCTTGTTCAAAGTCATGCTCCTATGAAGATCATTCATGGCCTGGTGGCCTTGGTGGGGGTTATACTTTCTGGAGCTTATTGCTCTGTGTGGTCTTCTTGTTCAAAAGTCCTAATTGTCCCTGGGGCAGGCCTCAAACTATTGTCATGTTGTCACAGTGCGAGGCAGGAGAGTTAGGACCCAGACGCAGACAGTCAATTCGAGACAGAGGAGCTCAAATGTGACAGATTTATCACCAAAACTCAGGAACATACAGAACACTGCTGACCACAATAACAATCTGACAAAGGAACTGAAAGACATGGGGAGTATATAAAGGCAGGGGGAAACAGGACACAGGTGAACACAACTGACAATCAACACTAGGATAGGCTAACAGGCAAACAGAACGTGTTGAACCAGGAAGTTGCAAAGATCAGTGAGGATGAAGTGAGGAAAGACAGTTGGTCCTGATGACAGACCTGTAGAGGTATGGAAGTGTCTAGGGAGAGGTGGCAGTACAATTTTTGACTAGGTCGTCCAACAGGATCTTAGAGAATGAGAGAGGGTGCCCGAGGAATGGAGGAAAAGTGTGCCGGTGCCAATCTTTAAGAACAAGGGCGACGTGCAGAGTTGTGGAAACTACAGAGGAATGAAGCTGATGAGTCATAATGCAGTTATGGGAGAGAGTAGTGGAAGCTGGACTAAGTGCCAGGCAGGAGGCCTAGAGGAAGACCAAAGAGAAGATTTATGGACGTAGTGAAAGAGGACATGTGACGTTAGTCGGTGTGAAAGAAGAGGACGGGGTGAAATGGAAGCAGATGATTCGCCGTGGCGACCCCTGAAGGGAAAAGCCGAGAGGAAAAGAAGATCTTAAAGTCTAATATTAGAGTCCACCTATTATTTATCCTACTATAAATGCTATACTATAAACTGGCTCTGCCAGTGGGCCCAATTGATTGCCAAGTACACGTTTCAGTTTGCAGTCTTCACGCACAAACACAGGCACACAGGCACATATACACAGATCTCCATGTGGGACACCGGCTGACAGTTAAAACGGATGCTATGGCAATGTATATCATTAGGTTCCCAAGTTGCATCGTTCCCAAGTAGGCCAGCTGCGACGGGCACGTACAGGTCTAGTGTACGTGGCCCGTCGCAGTCTACTGTATAATGTGCCATGTCGTTGCGCACGTGTGTACGGTTGTAATGCACGGAACTCGAGAACCGTGCGAGTTGTAAAGTTAAATTTGTAGCACCGGTGTGACTACAGAATTTGACTGTTCAATCGTGATCAAGACAAGGCTCTACATACAGCAAGTGCACATGCTATAGTCGCAGCTCTATTCTGTAGTACGGCGGTGTCGTTCACCAAAAAGAGCAGATCTTCGAGCTAACGACGTGTCGAGGCTCAATGTGGCGTTCATTTGAAGATCTATGCCCCGTTTGCTCCCACCGCCCCGCCCCTCCCTGTGTCGCTGCTTCGTGCTCTTCCCTGCCGCTGCTGTCAGCAGCGGCAGACAGAAGAAAACACAGAGCGAACGCAGCAGGATAGCATTAGCATGATGGCACAGATTCAGAAGGAATTGCTCGGACCCCGACACGTTGTTTGCAAAGTGTGTTTGTAATGTTCAAAGTTCAAACGTAACTTGATAAAACTTTTAACCAAACGCGGGCGAAACGGCGTGCAGCCGTGCACGCACGAGCGCACGCACACGGAGTGGACGGATTGATCTTTATCAATGCCTTTCACCTGGGCCAGGCTCTGCCAGTGGGCCTAATGAGGCCAACTCATTTCACCTGTGCAATTTCCAGCCTCTGCCTCAACCAATTGAGGCTCAACCAATCAGGCTCTGCCAGTGGGCCGAATTGATTTCCAAGTACACTTTTCAGTTTGCAGTCTTCACACACACAGGCACGCACACACAGATCTCCATGTGGGGCTGACCGTTAAAACGGGTGCTATGACAACGTATATCATTAGGTTGCATCGTCCCCAAATAGGCCGGTTTCTGACTGCGACGACGGGCACGTACAGGTCTAGTTATTCTACAATGAGATTCCAGAACAGTTTTTTTTTACACACTCCAGGCATGGACACTATACCAACAACAAAAAATAAATAATAATTAAGCCTTTGAGGTGAAATTGAAATGCGTGGCAGAGCAGCACTCCAGAGCGGCACTAACAGGAAAACAGGTGCACGCAGCACCCATTGATCTGGGTGCTTGCTGGTCAGTGCTGTGTTAGCCTCCTCGCATGTTTGTACCTTCATTTGATGCCAGCTACTTTGAAGCCAGCCAGCCCCCAGTAACACTGTTGGTCATGAATGTCAATGTTGAAGAGCTAGCCACCACCAGTGGTGGAAAAAGTAGTTTTTTTACTTATGTAAAAGTATCGAAACTGCAATCAGTGCAATGCATACAAGTACTCTGTTCCAAGTAAAAGTGCGCTATTCAAAATGACAAAAGTATTGGCATCAAAATGTACCAAAAGTTAAAAGTGCTCATTCAGGCAGAATGTAGCATTTCAAGTTTTCAAATGTTTAAAATTCTTTTGAAAATAGCAGATCAACTCACAATGCTCACGCGATATATATGCTCACAATGCGTCACGTCGAGACGTGAACCAATATTCTCCAGTGGTTGCTCCTGCAAGCGCGCCTGCCCCGTCTAGACCAGAAAGCATGCTGTCTAGGCCAGGCTAACTTGTGGGGGACTGTTTCCCCTTCTTTGTTGTTGTTCACACAGGGCTGTGCCTTGGGATCTGGTTGTCTCCTGATGCTGCAGTGCACAGTGAACAGTCCATAATGTGGCTGGGTGCACTGGGTTCAGTCATGAATGTTGTTGTTGGCCCTCGTCAAAGACGGCGAGCGGTTGTGAGCAATGTCCTTGACGGAACGCAGTGACGACCCAGTGATTTTCTTCGCTGTCCTCACCGCTCTCTGCACAGGCTTCCAGACTGATGCCTTGCAGTTGTATTGTAGTGCTCGGGTACTCATGAAGCCCATTTACGTTAACATTATAAGAGAGCTCTATATATCCCATTCTGACCTGAGATCAGATTCATACGAGGTGTCCGCTGGACACACACTGGTCTGATTAACCCATTCTGACCTGAGATCAGATTCTAAAAAATGTCAGTCGTTCTTCGATTTTTCAAAAAATAGCAGACCTGCAAGCTCGTATCGCGCCACTCGGTGGCCCGGTCAGAATGGGATATACAGCTATCTTTTTGAGTGTAGCTGACGCGCCTAGCTGCTCTGTGTTTCTGTACCTATCAGAAAAAAGAGAGAAACAAAACTCTCCAACACTCGGTCTTGACTCAAACATTTCTCCATTTATAACAAGCTCGTTATGAGCAACATTGTGAGCGTAGGTAGGCTATACTGTAGATCTGCTATTTTCAAAAGATTTTCAAACATTTGAAAACTTGAAGCAGGACATTCTGTATAATGACTAGGCTATACTTTCTACTTGCAACAGAGCATTTCTATGTTGCAGTATCGATACTTTTACTTAAGTAAAACATGCACGTATTTTTCCACCACTGCCACTGCCGTGTCCTCCATGAGGAGTGGCGTGTGGCTGTGCTGGTTCAGTCTGAAGTCGATCATCTCTTTTGTCTTGCTGACATTAAGGAGCAGATTGTGTGTGTGTGTGTGTGTTGCACCGGCCCACCAACTGTCTCACATCACTTCCCTGCATGTGTAGGCGCTCTCGTTGTCGTCCCTGATAGACTGTCACGTCGTCCACGCATTTCACCGCGTGGTACTGTGATACTGAACCTGACGCAGCAGGCCTGGGTCATCGGGGGTGAACAGCTGAGCAGTGCACTCAGAACACAGCCCTGGGGAGAGGTGCTCAGTGCTCATCCAGATATGACGCTGGAGTTGTTGTTTCCGACCCGCACAGATTGAGGTCTGTTTGTTAGTCCGTCCAGTAGCCAGTTACACAGGGGAGTGCCCGGGCCCAGGGGGTCCAGTTAGTCGACCAGTTGGTGGGGGGATAATAGTTCAAGGTTCTAGTTTATTTAGTGCCCCCGGAGGGGAAATTTGGTTGCAGCATAGACAATGAAACGGTACAAATAAAACATAAACAGTTCACATAGCAGATAGCAAAGTACAAAAGTGCACATAACCATTAAAGTGCATGCGTTACAGTGATAGATGGGTCATAGAAAGTGCGTGTGCACACAGACATTTGGCACAAGAGCAATGCAGTAAAAAGTGCTTGTCATAAGGTTATCTCCTTGATCTACCCACAGCAGCTTTCAGTGTGCAAATGGAGTCGGGGACAAAGGAATGTTTGTGCCTGTTTTTTTAAGTGGTGCAACCACTTCTACATCCAGCATGCAATGTCCGTGTAGCTGTGTACCTGTTTGTGATGTCCCTCTGTACCTGTGTGAGCACGAGTGGTGTGCGCATGCGTGAAATTGGAACGAGAGAAGTACAGTAGGTGACATGGCTGCCACCTGCTGGACGCAAACGATACAGAGAAGAAATTGGAACGATACAGAGAAGAAATTGGAATGATACAAATTGGAACGATACAGAGAACCAATAGACGGGAGTTGCACCACTTGGTTCACACTGGTGTGATTTTTGTGGCACCGGGGGCTCGCAAGGGAAGGCCAGATATGGGAGATGTTTGTACTGAGAGGGAGGGGAGGAGGCGTTGCGGTGCTGCGAGGCGCGAGCATGGCTCACGGACCAAATGGGGCCGTCTCGCGGACCAAAAGCGTCCGCTTTTTTTTTTAATGACTATTCGATTCAAAATTTAAAAATCGATTCCCGTGCGTATCGATTGAACGTCGATTAATCGATTTTTTTGGGTCAGCCCTAGTGTTAACACAAACAACGGGGCTCACTGGTCCAAGTGTATTATTTGCCTAGTGTATATGCTATCGTGAGCCAGTGTGGCCGCAGCCGAGCCGGGACGCCGCTGTCATGACTTATACACGAGTAGTTCACCAAGACAAATGACTTATTTGTCTGTCTAATTACACACCCGATGAAGCCATGAATTCATGGAGATATATTTTTTTGTTTTTAGTCGCATTCCTGAGCCAATGTAGATGACCGGGTGGCTGGTCAATAGGAGGATAGGAAATGTTTTGGGTGAGCTATTCCTTTATTGCCTTACTTCGTCTTATTTCAAAAGCGGTGTATATCCCATTCTGACCGGGCACCCATTTTGGTGTCGGCATCGTGTCATGCTTTAGCTATTGAAAAATAGCAGATCTACAAGCTCATATCGCGCCACCGAGTGGCGCGATACGAGCTTGTAGGTCTGCTATTTTTGAAAAAATCAAAGACACTTTTAGAATCTGATCTCAGGTCAGAATGGGTTAATAATGAAACTGTCAGGATGTAATAGACATTTTTAGAATCTGATCTCAGGTCAGAATGGGATATATAGGCCTAGTCTTATCCGTTAGATCCGTTTTTTCTTCTATTTTTTCTTTGTGCCAGTATACTTTGAGGCAGCCACCAGTCATGAATACCAATGTTGGAGTCACACACGCTAGGCTTATCAGAACCCAGTGTGGGAGCACAGCATGCCACTACACTGCATGCACTGTCTGCAATCTGCAAACACGATGCTTGTACGTCTGCTACTTTTTATATTCCTGAATTAGAATCCTGAACATGTCCGGGCCATAATTATGAGGTTTCCGCCCGACAGAGACGATAAGTAGAACCGGCCACAGGTCTTAAGATTCTGTCCCTCTGTGTCCCCCGGCGGGAATGGAGCCCGGGACCTTCTAGCTGTGAGGCGACAGAGCTATTGACCGCGCCACCATTCCCCCTTAAAACGTGCGCTATGACAACGGATATAAGGGTATTGCATACTCGGGGTGGGGTATGCATTCTCCATTTCCATTGTTCTCAACTTGCGTCGTTAAGTAGTCTTAAGTGTAAGCAAGCTGCCATCGTACAATCATACCTATTTACTGTAAATTCAATCGATAACAAAAAACTGATTCTAAAACGGTTGGTCCTAATACTTGATTCTGATTAGCCGGTTTCTGATTAGACCATGTACTAAATCTCACGATAATTACACCTTAAATCAGTTTATATGGATCCAAGGTGCGTTACAGTGATCCCCCCCATCTCTGAAGCTGAACTAGGGAAGGGGAGTGCTTGATTGCGCGTCCTGTTGTCCCTCTTGGGGGGGTGAGGACGAGACTCCGGAGGCTGAAATGCCTTTCCATGCGGGGGCACTGAGTGGTGTGCGTGTGTATTGAGTCGAAGAAAGATCTTCTTGATCACGGGGAATTTATTCAATACATCCATCTCGAAAACTGACTTGAGAAATGTCCGCAATTTCACTGTCCACCGACTTCCGAGTACGTTTAATGACCAAGCTACCCACTGCAAAGCTGTTGAACATTATTATAGGCTGCTCCTCCCTACTCATTTCTGCCCTTTTCCCACTCTGCTCCTATTAATGTCCCGGGCCAACTATGCTCCTAGATCAGTTTTGTGAACTGCCTCGTGGGACACAAAATAATTTGCTTGTAAACCTCTCTCAGCGTCTGGGTTGTTGGTCATCTTCCACGACACGCTGCTGTTGACTTCAGAATACCCAGGAACCAATTAAGGCGAGTTAGATATTCATTCCCATTGATATGTGGGGTCAGAAACTGCCGTGGTTTTTACTTCCCCCCCCCCCCCCCCCCCCCTTTAAGTGTAACTACTTGTATTTGTTGGTGACATGTATTAATGAATATGCTACAACTAGGCTATGTTCATGAATTGAATACACTAGACCTGTGCCTGTCGGGCACCGGCCTACTTTGGAACGATGCAAGTTATATATATGGGAAAAGATCTGCAAAGTTGATTATAATAATAATCTAAATCTGCAAAGTAACTAATAACCCACACTAACTAAATATTTCAAATAATTATAGTGGAGTAAAACTACAAGGTTTGCCTTTGATACGTAGTGGAGTGAAGAAGTAAAGTTGGAAAAAATAAATAAAAAATGCAGTACTTTCCACCGCTGATGCAATCCAATGACAGCAGTCTGTTAGTGGCACAATGATCTGCACACTTCTCTGCACTGCACCATTCTCCGTGATCATTTTAACTCTGACACAATGGAACCAACGCTGACAGACGTGACGTAATGATGTTATCGCTGCAGCATGCCATGAAACATGGCATATTTGTCTTTCCGCACACAATGCATGATGGTACGTATGTAGCCTGTAGGGTGAGTTGAAGAGAGGTCAATGCATGATGGCGCCTTTAGGAGAGGTCAATGGATGATGCTACAGTATGTGTTACCATGTCTTTGCTCGGACGTAGAAAAAGATATACGCATTGTGCTTTTGTAAAATGTTAAACGAGGACAAATTGTGAGTTTCATTCCCAGATGTCCTTCCATCAATACCCTCCAACAACAAATAAAAGCAGTAAGCAGCAAAGTCTCTTGACTGGATTCCCTTAACCGAGTGTTAGGGAACGGAATATCTTATCTGACATTCAATTTAAAAAAACATTGTCCCCTCACTTCATTATGGAGTCTCTGGGATGACATTAAATGTATTTTCCCTTTCAAAAGCAGACGCCACTGTTTAAGCAGAATTAATCAGCAGGCACGCAGCCCTCTCCCGTCTATTGTGGGCGCTTGAATAATCATGTTCAGATTCAGAAGGAGTTTATTTGGGGGGGAATTAAAGTGATGTCACGTTGATTAGACAAAAATGTTCAATTAGGGGAAGCGGCATACCATCGATTCGGGTGGAAACCTCATATATTCAAAACGTGTACTTTTCAGGATTCAAAAATGGCAAAAGCAGCAGATCTACAAGCTCTATAAACGTGTCTCAAAGAGACACGTTTTGAGCTCGTGGATCTGTTAGTTGTGGTGCTTTTGTGCGACACTGCAGTATGATCAAGTAGGGCGTTGGAAAAAAGTACGAACATGGAGATGCAAGGTTTCTGCCCGACGGCGACGATAAGGGGATAAATGGAGGTCACGCCGCCTGATGCTTCTGCCAACAACACGATAAAATCCTTAATTGAACTGTGAGCGTGTGCAAATGTTATACCAAACATAAAGGTGAATAATTCACATGAGGAGTTTTACTGTGTGCATGGCTGCATGGCGACCATCAGCGCTCATTGGGACAATTGGTAAATGGGTACATTTGCTCGGGATAGAGTGCCATTGAGGTAAGGGGCTCTCTTGCCTCTTGCTTGCTTGAATCTTTGACCTTCTGATCTAAATTTGTTTCGCCTGATGGAGGGGGGAAAGGAACTGGCCGGAATAACGTGTCCCTTCCACGCGCTGTACGTCCGGCCGGGGAAATTCCCCTCTGTCAGGTGAAAAGAAGCAGCTTGGACTCCTCATGCATAGAAGGAGGCATGAGGTCAGTCCGCTGCCCCCCCCCCCCCCCCCCCCCCCCAGGTTGGCAGAGGAAGTGTAGCGCCCAGGATTACATTAGATAATTGGCACTGGGTGAAAAGAAAACTGGGTTACAAAATTGTGGGATAAAAAATAAAAATAAAATAATAATAATAATAATAATAATACAATTTCTTTCATATCCTGTTAATAGGTCTGACATCGAAAAAACCTTCGCTCTGAAAGAATATATATTCAAAGATTTGTGCCGCATTTTTACGATTTTTCAAAAATAGCAGACCTACAAGCTCGTAGCGGGCCACTCGGTGGCACGCTATGAGCTTGTAGATCTGCTATTTTTCAATAGCTAAAGCATAACATGATGCTAACACCAAAAGGGGTTCCCGCCCAAAATGGGTTAAGTCCCTATGTCTTTAAGCCCTATTTTATACGTAGTTATGTGACACCATGCATTATAACTGGAATAATAACTATATACTGTAATTGTATTTGTTCTGTTTGTGGTGTGAACTCTGCACCACTTGGGTTGAATGATTGAAAATGATTATAAATGATATGGTTAAACGTATTACTTATTATAGCTAATGCTTGGTGTGAAAGTTCCTGGCATTGGTCTATTTAGATTCCAATGCCTTTGTACTTTTACGCAAGTGAAAATTGGAATATTCTTACTTGTAAAAAACGAATGGAAGTCCTTTTTTCCCCACCACTGGTCCATTTGGCAATTGTAACAAGGTTTGTGTTATTGTGTTGCTTTAATCACTATGTACATAATCAGCCTCATTTCTGCCTGTGACATTGATTAATCCGAAACAAAGCAGCTGCTTTTTTTAATGGTGTTATTTGTTTGGCAGATGTGCGACCTCTAGACATGTACTGTACGTCTTTAGAATGCGCGAGCTGCCTTAAAGTGTCCTTGTTGACGGCGGTTCCTAACTAATTGTTTTTGTTTTTCTTTCTTTTTAAGACCTCATGCGGCACCAAGGTGATATGGTAATTAGTGATATGTGAGGGGAATGCAAACGAGCACTGCTCCTTTTTGCCATTTGAGACGCCATACTCTATGACGTTTTTTTTTCTCCCTTAAGACTCAAGGACCCCATAGCAGCAGGGAAATTTGATTTCATTTCAATTATAGTTATGGTATAATGTAATTATAGTTAAAACCGATTCAAACTGGTGACAATTTAAATCACGGTTAAATCACAATTTGAATCGCGATGCAAACAGCAGAGGTCATGTAAAGAAAATAATATTTAAAAACATAATAAAAGAAAGATCTTTGTAAAAAAAAAAGTATTCAGTAATCTGCTACTGTGTTGGATAGAGGGTAAGAAGAAAATTAAAAGAGAAATAAAATACTGGATTTGAGCAAGAGAGAGATAACAAATAGCGTGATTTGAACCAATCGTGAGTTTAGTGAATCGTTGCCTAGTTAATTAATGTTTGTTTGCACATGATCTTTTCTGTATGTTGGATTCATGTTTATGTGTATTTTCAGCATGTAAGTATTAGTTGCGTCATGGCAGTGGTGTAAAGTAACTAAGTACTTTTACTTAAGTACTGTACTTAAGTACAATTTTAAGGAATTTGTACTTTACTTGAGTATACAATTTCCAGTACTTTTACTTCTACTTTACTTCTACATTTCAGATGCAAATATTGTACTTTTACTGCACTACATTAATTTGAAAACTTTAGTTACTAGTTACTTTGAAGATTTGGATTATTATTAGAAAACATACAGTAACCACTTCAGCCCTATATACATTTTGGTCATTATAAAATAGCAGATCTACAAGCTCACAATGCGTCGTGATGCGATGCATTGTGAGCTTGTAGATCTCCTACAACTTCAACTGGGACATTCTGCATTATAGTGATTATACTTTCTACTTGTGGTACATTTAGATGCCAATACTTTTGCACTTTTACTCAAGTACATTTTGAATTCCGGGACTTTTACTTATTATAACCATTTTGGTGTCAGCATCATGTTATGCTTTAGCTATTTAAAAATAGCAGATCTACAAGCTCATATCGCGCCACCGAGTGGCGCGATATGAGCTTGTAGGTCTGCTATTTTTTTTTAAATCGAAGAGCGACTGACATTTTTAGAATCTGATCTCAGGTCAGAATGGGTTCATCAGACCAGTGTGTGTCCGGCGGAAACCTCGTATGAATCTGATCTCAGGTCAGAGTAAAACAATTGAGTACTTTTTCCACCACTGTGTCATGGCTGTCATGATCATGTGTCAGGGCGAATATGCAGGCCACTTGTTTCTTTTTGCTAAATCTGCCAATACAGCTGATTGCATGCCTTACGGTTCACATGATCTAGCAGTAGCCTAGGCCCTATGCTATAGGGAGGAAGTGGACGGATATTGAATGAAGCAGCACACGAAAAAACTCACTGCCGCCGCCCTGGAGAAGGGCCAAGAATAAGGTGAACGGAGATACGTCGGCAGTGACTATACAAACTGAAGGCATAACGGCTAAATGAGGGCGAAAAAGGATTGAGAAGCAAAAAAAGAGAGTGTGTGGGGGGGGGGGGGGGGGGGGGGGGGGGGAGAATGCACTTAGTCACTTTCCCACTGCTGACTCCAAGGAGATGGCTGACGAGCCTCCCACTAACCAGCTGGCAGCGTTCCCAGGCTCTCCGTAGAGAGGGGTTACGCTAGCCGTGTCACCTTAACCACTTTAACCATGTTTTAGACTTTGCTCTATTACTACTATACTATACAAGCTCAGATCTGCTATTTCAAAAATTATCACACACACATACACACACACAGTCACACACACACACACACACACACACACACACACACAAATAACCGTAAACCAAAAGCCAGAAAATAGCAGACCTACAAGCTCTCAACGTGTCAGGTTACAAGTGGTAAAACATTACAGTTTACCTGTTCATCCATCCATTCATCCATCCATCCATCTTCAACCGCTTATCTGTAGTCGGGTCACAGGAGCAACAGCTCCACCAGAGCGCTCCAGACTTCTCTCTCCAAAGCAACATGAGCGTTCCCAGACTTCTCTCTCCAAAGCAACATGAGCGTTCCCAGACCATTTTGGTGATATAATTCCTCCATCTGACCCTTGGTCTGCCTTGGGGTCTGGACTCCCACACAACACCAGGTGGGAACTGGCAAAAAAAACATAATAATAACCCACACACAGCCCACAAGAAAATGAAAAACAAACAAACAGAAAAACAATATAAATCTATGCCAGGAAGAAACTTGTATCTCTGTTTTTTAATAATAATGCCCTATGTGGTGACTGTGGTCCTCCATATTGGATGAAAGAAACATTCAGGCAAAAAGATAGAAAGAGAAGGACATTTGCAATACCTGAAGACTATGTGGGGATTTGCATCCCAGGCTTAGGATGTCTTGTGTCTAATCACTCCAGTGGTTTGTAATAATGCACCAGGCACAGACAGGACAGGGCCGGACAAGACCAGGCAGGAGACCCCCTGTCTCAACAGGGGGTCCGGGACCCCCAGGGGGAACTCAAAGTCAAATACTTGTGTGATAGGAACATTTTATTATTTTTTTATCATTAACCACTTAAGTTGAACCCCATCATCCCTATACTGAGGAGAGCCTTTAGCTCACGATGCGTTGTGAGCTTGTAGTATACAAAAGGTCAAAATGTCTGAAAATACATAATGAACATGAATCCAACACAACACTGATAGTGCTGCAGCATCATTCTACAAGGGTCCCTGATTGGTCTGAAAAAAGAAAATGTCAAAGACCCCTGCTCTATAGCAATGCTAACTAATATAGAGCTTTAACCTTTCAACAAATAAAACCCCAAAAACATTTGTTAAAGGTATATTCAGTGATTTCACTTAATTCAAATATCACTTATTTTTTTGTTTTGTTGTGATAATCCTCCCTACTATAGAGTGTGCTGGCCATATAAGGAGTTCCTCCCTCTCCCCAGTTAACCCCTGGGGGTCAAAAAACCTTAGGTTTCGTTTTTGACTCTCCATCCTGATTGGACGAAAGGCTGGGTCCCACAGCCAAAAACGAAACCTAAGGTTTTTTGAGTGAAATCACTGAATATACCTTTAAAAATATCACTTACCCCACGTCATTTTCTTTTTAAGTGTTAAGTGATAACTTTGATTTGGGGGCCCACTACCCCCGTGTCCATTGAGAATCACCATTTTATTTTATGTTGTCACTGTACCCATTGATCACGGTACAGTATATGAATTGGATGCAGCTAACTGTATAAGGATGCTTCTATTTCCGTCCCATGGAAAATGAGATGAGCACAGCAGGGGGGCAGGCCTGAAGAGAAGTGTGAAATCCTTCAAGATATGCGACTAGGTCAGTCCTAGATCTACTCTACATCGCACGCACACACACACACACACACACACACACACACACACACGCACATACACACGCCCTTCCCACCACCCAATAGTGGGAAGTACTGTAACTACTGTACTTCAGTACCATTTATCTTTTGCAGTTTCCATTGCTTGAGGAATATGTCCATTTTCTGTCCCCAGGTGCATCATACTCCTACTACACTACACCAGTGACCACAGAGGCAAATGCTGCACTTAATATGTTTTACTCCACTACAAGTATTTGTCTGCTTTAGGTCGTACCAATCTATATGCATCTTTGCAGATGTACAGATTATCAGGCTACATTGCACTGATCAGAGCAATGATCCAGAGTTATGGTCATTTGAAGTGTTAACCCATTCTGACCTGAGATCAGATTCATACAAGGTTTTCCGCCGGACACACACTGGTCTGATGAACCCATTCTGACCTGAGATCAGATTCTAAAAATGTCAGTCGTTCTTCGATTTTTCGACCTACAAGCTCGTATCGCAACACTCGGTGGCACGATATGAGCTTGTAGATCTGCTATTTTTAAATAGCTAAAGCATAACATGATGCTGACACCAAAATGGGTGCCCGTTCAGAAAGTGTTAAACACGGCTGTAGCGCCCCATAAATATGCGCAGTTAGCTCTGGTCCATAGCGTTAGAAGGACTTCTCCTTAATGCTGTGGGACTTTAGAGCCTCTAAAAACACCCACCGATTGTCCATCCATCATTGTTTTTTTTTTTTTTTCTCACAGCGCCAACTCAATACTGCTCCACATGGTAAGAGGACTGCACACCTTGAGTCCCCGGTAAAACTGCGTGCTATTTGGCTCTGCAACGTGGGAGGCACTGTTTTGCGAGAAAATAAACGCCGAACCTGACTCCCAAAGAGATAATACTTTGAATGGGTTATCTGTGGTGAGTGGCTGTGTGACGCTGTGCGGTCGTCCATCGATCATCTGACAGCCCCGGGCCCCCCCCCCCCTGGTAGGTCCGCGCCTGTAGGGGCCCCTGGTGTGGCTCTTCCCCATGCCAGACCCTTGAACAATGTCTGTGCCCAGTTTTACTAAGTAACAGAGTGTACATTGTACGTAAGTGTTAATCCACTGTGCTAAAAGCATTTGGTACCAGGGGGTTCCCAGCATGAATTACATAATCTGCTGTCATGATCATTATATAACCAACCGTATTTTATACTTTTGGCTATTCAAAAATAGTCGATATTATAATCTCATATCACTTCTAGTGCACTTCTTGTGCAAATCTTAGACTTGTTTTATTGAACATTAAAAAAGTGAAAATTTTAACCTTTTGCTTCTGGAGGTCGACCTGGCACACTATGTTTCTGAAATTGGGGTCCGCGTAGCCAAATATACTGTGGCTTTCCTTAATCCATTCTGGGCGGGAACCCTTTTTGGTGTTTTAAGCATTATGTTATGCTTTAGCTATTGAAAAATGGCAGATCTGCTATTTTTTTTAAATCATGAAAATGTGGCGCAAATCTATATACCGGTATATTATTTTAGAGTGAACGTTTTTTAACTCCTATATGCTTCTGGGGCGGGTCCTTGGAACAAAATATTTTCAGATGGAGGTATTGAGTGGTTTCCCCTCCCACCCCAGGGCAGGTGGGGTATTGAGTGGTTTCCCCTCCCACCCCAGGGCAGGTGGGGTATTGAGTGGTTTCCCCTCCCACCCCAGGGCAGGTGGGGTATTGAGTGGTTGCCCCTCCCACCCCAGGGCAGGTGGGGTATTGAGTGGTTGCCCCTCCCGGGGCAGGTGGGGTATACCCTCCCACCCCAAGGCAGGTGGGTATAAAGCGCTGGTTGAGTGGTTGCCCCTCCCACCCCAGGGCAGGTGGGGTATTGAGTGGTTGCCCCTCCCACCCCAGGGCAGGTGCCTGGATGGTAACCGTAAGGTTGCCAGTTCGAACCCGGGCTCCCCCAGAGTTACTGTCGAAGTGTCCTTGAGCAAGACACTGAACCCCTGATTGCTCCCGATGTGCTAGTTGGTGCCTTGCATGGTTTCCGCTGCCATCGGTGTATGAATGTGTGTGTGAATGGGTGAATGTAATGCACAATCTCTGTAAAGCGCCTTGGATAAAGGCGCTATATAAATGCACCATTTACCATTTATAGGTATAGTTTCTGTATCGTGTATAGGAAGGAGACCCGTAGATCGGGAGGACAATAAGACACGAGGATTCCGTCCCCCGCTCTGTAATCCGTGCGTGGCATTTCTAAGCCCAGCGGGTTCTTTGTTGTCTAGCACCTCTCAGCAGGTATAGACGGAGAGGCTCACGGCCACGCTATCCTATTGCAAGTTGCAAAGCACACCGTATTCTCGTTTAGCCCAGTAAGACCCGAGGCCGATTCTACGAAATGTCTTCTGAATCAGTTTCCTGAAGAAAAAGAAAAAAAATCACACCTGTGTGAACTGAGTGGTGCAACTCCTCTCTCTCTCTCTCTCTCTCTCTCTCATTAGCAGGCAACAGTGCAGCACTGTCTCTCTCTCTCTCTGTTTCTGGCACAACAGCGCCCCTACTGGTACTCATAGTCATACTGGTGCTCATAGGTAGTATAGGTGAACACAGACATTGCTGTTCCTTTTTTTTGAGTGGTGCAACCACTCCTACAACCAGCCAGCAATATCCGTGTGTATCACGAACACGAGTGGTGTGCGCATGCGTGGAATTGGAACACGGGGTAATGCTGCGTGCGTGCGTGCATTTATTAATACCAGTAGGGGGTGCCAGAAACAGAGAGAGAGAGAGAGAGAGGGGAATTGCACCACTCGGTTCACACAAGTGTGATTTTTTTTATAATGTGTGTGTGTGTGTGTGCGTGTGCGTGTGCGTGCGCGTGCAATGTTTTTCAGGCCAGTGGCACTCTGGGGGATGTAGTCTACACTTACTGTAAAACAGCTCAAGCTTTCAATCTGGGACACACTCTTCTCACCTTAGAGAATATTGTCACTGTATGTCAGGCCGAAAACCTTGTATCTCCATATTTCAACTTTTCGTCAATTAATGCCCTACTTTGTCAAGATGCAAAACTAGCTGATCTATAAGCTCACAACGCGGCGCCAAAGTTGAACCGGAACGTATTTAGTACTTTAGCTTGTGACTATATTTCCATTGGAGCCACTGGATCAAAGGTTCGTTTTACGCCAAGGTTTCCTCAACAGCGATATTTGTTACCAAGAATTTTCTTCACCAATGTGTTTGTAAAGGTGTCTCCTAACGTATCCCACATTGGTTTCCATTCAACCACCCTAGGGGAATTTTTTGACAGCTGCTGAAAGTGGCTATGGCCGAATTTAGCCCAAGGAGTGTTTTGCCATAGACCCCCTAGTTTTTGCCAGTTTCTAGCCAAAGGAGTGTTTTTTGTGCAAAACTAATGCTTGGAATGGACTCAAAATCATGAAAAGCCCATAGTTTGACATGTCACATGCTACTTAACACTAGCATGTCTGAGAGGTCATTTTGAAGTTGATTATCTTTGCCCATGAAGCTTTCAGAAGGTTCCCCTTCCATGAGCATCATCATCCATCACCATTCTATCATCTCAGAACATTTTGACATCTGAAAGAAATTCTAAATGTGAATTTAAGCACATGCACATTTTGCTGATTTTACTTCAGACATGCTAGTGTTAAAGCATAATGAAATGTAGAACATTTGCCTTATGTTCGTTGTTGATGTTACCCCAACTTTCAGCAGCTGTAAAACAATCCTGTAAGGTGGTTGAATAGAAACCAATGTGGGATATGTTAGTAGACACCCTTACATACACATTGGTGAAGACAATTCTTGGTAAGAAATGTATTCCCAGATTTGAAATTATTCTGATTATATTCCCATGATATTAACTCATGTCCAGTTTACAAATAAGTATAGAGGGTTTAACCCATTCTGAACGGGAACCCATTTTGGTGTTAGCATCATGTTATGCTTTAGCTATTGAAAAATAGCAGATCTACAAGCTCATATCGCGCCACCGAGTGGCGCGATACGAGCTTGTAGGTCTGCTATTTTTTTTTTTAATCGAAGAGCGACTGACTTTTTTAGATTCTGATCTCAGGTCAGAATGGGTTCATCAGACCCAGTGTTTGTCCGGCGGAAACCTCGTATGAATCTGATCTCAGGTCAGAATGGGTTAAAGATGGTACAGATCAAATATGGGAGCTGTCCATTCCAGGGTGGACTTGAAAGTTGGTACATGTGGGCCTATGGAGAGGGGAGCTGTCCAATCCACTGTGGTGCTGAAATATGTTTACAGGGACGCTGTGCATATTATACCAAATAAAGTGCCAATCGGCACAGGTCTCCACCAGGGCAGGTCAGGTTGTGGCCTCGTGGTGGCACTATAACAGGCCGTTGAGGAATATTTGGGGCAGAGGTTCGTCGATGGCATCCAGGGAGTGTGTGTGTGTGCAAAGTTTGGCATGGATCGGGCCAACGGTGCCGGAGATTAGCTGATAACGGACGTGTGTTTCGCCTAAATCGGCCTCATGGTGGCGCTATAACAGGCCGTTGAGGAATATTTGGGGCAGAGGTTCGTCGTTGGCATCCAGGGAGTGTGTGTGCAAAGTTTGGCATGGATCGGGCCAACGGTGCCGGAGATTAGCTGATAACGAACGGACGGAAGGACGGACGGACGGACACACGGACGGACGGAGTGCAAAACATACTCTCCCCCTAGGCCTTCGGCCTGGTGGAGACAACAATAAGGGCTGTATTTTGCGTGTCTTAAGTACCAGGTCTTATTACCTAACTTGAGTAAACTAAAGACCTAGAGGCGTGATCAATGCTCTTTGGCCACTCAGAATAGCCAAATGGCATTGATCACGCCTCCAGGTCTTTAGTTTACTCAAGTTAGGTAATAAGACCTGGTACTTAAGACACGCAAAATACAGCCCTTAAGTGTTGCTATCCCTTTAATATTACAGTAGTGACTATTATGGGCAACTTGAGTTATTGAGGTTTACAGCATACTACTGGTGAAAGTGCAGGTATGTAAGGTGCTGTCCTGGAGTGAGTTTGGAAATGTTGTGGTCCTTTCATCATCAAAGTTTCCCTGCAGCCAGAGGTTAAGTAAAATAGTATTTATCCTGCCACCTATGTTGCTGACGGGCAGAAACGCCATATCTCCGTAGTGAACATATATGCAAGCTCACAACGCTGCATGTGAGGCATGCAGATTGGCTATTTTCACGTTTTTATTTTTAAATATCAATAAAAACAATTTTTAACTTACAAGGTTTCCACCTGACAGCAACGACTTGTTTACTTGGAGGAATGATAATGGAAATGTAAGAATGTGGCGATTTGCATCTCATTCTTGGGACATGCAGTAGGTGAGTGCATCTCCCCCTTAACCCATTCTGACCTGAGATCAGATTCATACGAGGTTTCCGCCGGACACACACTGGTCTGATGAACCCATTCTGACCTGAGATCAGATTCTAAAAATGTCAGTCGCTCTTCGATTTTTCAAAAATAGCAGATCTACAAGCTCGTATCGCGCCACTCGGTGGCGCGATATGAGCTTGTAGATCTGCTATTTTTAAATAGCTAAAGCATAACATGATGCTGACACCAAAATGGGTGCCCGTTCAGAATGGGTTAAAACCAAAGTCACTGATGGACAGCCTGTTGCACCCAGAGACACAGAAAAGCTCAATCCCTTGGACTCCCCTGAACAACAAGGCAGGAGAAAATAAGGCAGAAGACATCCAGGACTTTAAGTGGGTTATTTGGTCGAACGTGGGAGGCCTAGCTTCCTTGGCATCTCAGCTAAAGGAATGAATAATGTAAAGCAGAGACTGGCTTCTCTGAATGCTAAATTTGTCAGAAGCAGCCTCTTTGCACATGTTGGTTTATATGATCTGACAGAGTTGGTAGAAGTCCTTTACTTAAAGTAATAGTCCCCCCCCCCCCCAAGCGCCAGCACTCGCCCAGCAGTCTGCTGTCACCCAGACGGATTGCGTACACGTCACCTGATCCCTTCTCGCCCTTAGGCGTCATACTGGTAATAATAAACGTATTTTCTATCAATTACACACCACATGAAGCCTTGAATACATGGAGATTTGTTTTTGTTTTCATCGCATTCCTAATCATTTGATGAGACGAACAAAAAAATATATAGAAATGTAAAAATGCTGCCAACTTTTGTGGTGTTTTTTATATTTATTTATAAGGTGAAAATACTAATAAAAAAACCTAATAAAGCAATTCAACTCAAGTCGAACGACAACACAAGCATAGCAAAATAAAATCATCAAAACGCTTGTTCAAATAGTCGTAGGATATTTTAAGGTTGTTCTTAAAAATGTCATAATAATAGGCAACATTTGGCGAACATAATATGACGATGGCAAACATTTGGTGAAAAATAAGATGTACAAGCTCACAACACATCGTCAGCTTGTAGATAGGCTATTTATGGCCAAGACATTTGGTGTAAAGGCAAAAATAGGAGGCAAACAAGTATTCACCCCCCTGGGGGACCTCAGTCAGCCGAATGTATAGGGTTTAAGTGGTTAACCCATTCTGACCTGAGATCAGATTCATACGAGGTTTCCGCCGGACACACACTGGTCTGATGAACCCATTCTGACCTGAGATCAGATTCTAAAAATGTCAGTCGATCTTCGATTTTTCAAAAAATAGCAGACCTACAAGCTCGTATCGCGCCACTCGGTGGCGCGATATGAGCTTGTAGATCTGCTATTTTTCAATAGCTAAAGCATAACATGATGCCGACACCAAAATGGGTGCCCGGTCGGAATTGGTTAAGCAGCATGCATGGGCGACAATTGGCAATATATCCTGGAAAGATTCCTATAAATCTCTACACAAGTAAAGAGAAATGCTATTTACGATGTTCCACAGAACCTAATACCCACTGTGTGTGTGTGTGTGTGTGTGTGTGTGTGTGTGTGTGTGTGTGTGTGTGTGTGTGTGTGTGTGTGTGTGTGTGTGTGTGTGTGTGTGTGTGTGTGTGTGTGTGTGTGTGTGTGTGTGTGTGTGTGTGTGTGTGTGTGTGTGTGTGTGTGTGTGTAGCATCAGTATCTAATGAGCATTTGTGCCTGTCGTAGACATGCGCAGAGCAAGTTCAGTCAGGGAACCTCAGTGCAGTTGCTGCCGGCCGTTAATTGAGCCGCCTCAGCATCTCATTCACATGATTCACTCAGCCAATCACACACTCACTCCATCTTCATACCGGCTACTTTAACCGGAGGTTTGCATTCCTCCTCCTCCTCCTGCTTGCTTGCTTGCTGCTGCTGTATCAGCGTGCTGCTGTATACAAACCTGCGCTCAATTCTGCGCTGTATCAGCGTGCCGCTGTGTACAAACCTGCTGAGCACCCACCTCCACCCCAGCTACCACCTGTCGTTTTGGATCTACTGTTTAGGTACGGGGGGATTCGGAGTCCCTATGGTCGGGACTGATGCGCTTGATCTGAGTACCTAAAAAGCAGATCCAATACATCGCCAAACCATAATAAATATATTGTATTGCTCATCTTATATTCAATAAATATATATATTACATCCTTCTTGAGTTGTCTGACTGAACCTATAGATACAATATTTCTGCCCGACTGCAAGAATTTCACACATTACAGTCTGAAATAGCATGTAGGGAGATTGCATTGCATTTGGTATTGTTTTGGTTTAGTATAAAACACATTTTGTTTACACAAAACCAAAGAGGTACATAGGCCTAATTTGTGCTTCGCCGATAAGGAACCCTTAAAAAAAAACACAAAGAAATGACACATAAAAAGGACAGATGGGCCGTCATCCTCTTAGCAATGGAAATCTGATGCACAAAAGTGTTAGGGCACTGGCCAATTAGCCTGGGACACAAGTGCTTTGAACTGTGGGTATAGGCCAGAGTACTGCAGGTCCAATTTTGACAACCCGTGCCCGCCCCACCCGTAATCAGAACCGTGGACCGATCCGTTAACCCCAACCCGGGATAAAAAGGCAGTTTTTCCTCATTTTATTCGCAGTAGTAACATTCTTCTTGTGTGCAGTGAGATTAAAAGTATCTTGGACATTCTCTAATGATCTCACAGTTCCACAGATAACAAACAGTGCAAACTGTGCAAACTTAAAAAGATAGATTTCACAATTGCTCTTCGGATATCAAAGATCTCACTTTTTAAAGCTTTCTCTACACCGTTGTATACTGTTCACCTGGGGAGTAACTACAAGTTGAGTAGCATGCATTAAGTTGCATACAATAATGCATCGCGGTTGTTGTTGAGGGTACCAATATGGCACAGTGACAGTCAGCTGTTTGTGAATGCCTACCTGTCAAGCCCTTCTAAGAAAATGAATGTACAAATCCATGTGCCTGTTAGAATAGTCTGAAAAAGTGTGTCATGATTTTAATCAACCCTGCATGTGAAGAGTTCTAATCGGTTCTCATCCATGATTGGGAGACACTGGCGCTGTGTGTGTGTGTGTGTGTGTGTGTGTGTGTGTGTGTGTGTGTGTGTGTGGGTGTGTGTGTGTGTGTGTGTTTTCTGTATAGGCTGGAAGCTGAATCCAGTGGTGCTAGTAGACGGATTCTTCTTTTGTTCTTCACTTCTGTTTATGAGTGTTCTTCAGTACTGTAGTACCACCTGGTATGGATGTTTATCTGCAGCCCTAAAGTCACAACTGCTGCAACAACTGAACATTTGTTCAAAGATGTTGGACAACCACTCCAGAGGCTATATATATACATCCACATATAGCAGGATTCTTGTTGGCAAGGAATATCATCTCAAACACTATGTTGTATGGAGAATATAGGTTGCTACCTTCAGGAAGGATGGTGTCCCAGCATACAATATGGTCAGACTAAAGAGGTCCTTTGTGCACCAGGCGACTTTGAACTCATGCTTCCTTCATGCCTGAGTGTCCAAGTTGCTCCTTTACACCTGACAGGGGGAGTTTCCCTGGTTGGACGTATAGCGCGTGGAAGGAACACGTTATTCCAACCAGTTCCTTTCCCCTCCATCAGGCGCCCCGGCTGGCCAGGGGGAGGCAGTTTAGTGACCAGGATTACTGCATGTTTTTTGTGAGGGTACCTACCCTAGGGGACATGGCACCAGGCGACTTTGAGGCTTAATTAGGAGTTGTAGCCAAGGCTAAGCTGTGGTGAACATTGCTCCTGTCTCGTCTTCATGTCTTATTATGTAATAATATTGTTTTGTTCTTTGTGCTATATGTCAAATGTGTGTATATGTCTTTCGGCATACATGGCTGTATTGCAATTTAAGTGTGAACTGACAAAGTACTATATCATATCATACTATATCTTATATCATAGTATTGTCAAGGAGCGGTGTCACGACTATGGTCGTGTGTGGTTATGATTAATTATGAGTGTTATGATTTATGAGTGTTATTTTGGATTATAAATATATATATGTTTATTGCTAATATTATATTTATATGGTGGTATTGTTATAGTATACTGTATATGTATATGGAATTATCTTAGGCCTAGATGTCTTCTAATATATATACCTGAGCAGCAGTTGTTTTGTTTTGAGATCCGTTTATTGTATTTCCTTTTGAGTTAAGAGCCATTCATTTGTAAACTTGTTGATTATTATAATTTATTCATCACACTTCTGAATAAATTCTTGGTTTCGTTTCTCCTCCATGTGTTGCATTACCTTTTACCCCATAGACATATGGTTTTGTAACATACTTGGGAGCCCGTCCGTTTCAAAAAACAAATGAAGGATTCAGTTGTTCAGTCGGTAATGTTTTTTGTTTTGCTATACTATTCAAAGAAATGTAATTCGGCGCAGGGTAACTATAGTACCGTGGAGAAGGAAGCTCTTGCCCTGCTACTTGCATTACAATCTTTCGAGGTATATGTTGGCTCAAGCCCGTTACCTATTGTTGTATATACTGACCATAACCCCCTTGTGTTTTTAAGGCAAATGCAAAATTCAAATCAAAGATTGATGAGATGGTCATTGATGCTGCAGGACTTTGAAGTGGAAATTCGTCACAAGAAGGGGACGGATATAATGTCCTCGCGGATGCCCTCTCCCGGGTTTAACCCATTCTGACCTGAGATCAGATTCATACAAGGTTTCCGCCGGACACACACTGGTCTGACTAACCCATTCTGACCTGAGATCAGATTCTAAAAAAATGTCAGTCGTTCTTCGATTTTTCAAAAATAGCAGACCTACAAGCTCGTAGCGCGCCACTCGGTGGCGCGCTATGAGCTTGTAGATCTGCTATTTTTAAATAGCTAAAGCACGACATGATGATGACACCAAAATGGGTGCCCGGTCAGAATGGGTTAAAGTGCTCTCTTCTTTGAGAAGAAGTTATTTGGGGATATAACTTATTTTCGGGAAGGGGGGTGTCACGACTATGGTCGTGTGTGGTTATGATTAATTATGAGTGGTATGATTTTTGAGTGTTATTTTGGATTATATATATGTTTATTGCTAATATTATATGGTGGTATTGTTATAGTATATATGTATATGGAATTATCTTAGGCCTAGATGTCTTCTAATGGGGGGAGGGTCTCTGGACCGTTGAAGTGTATTCAGATACGGATCGTTCCAATGTGAATGCATGCGTACCTAAAGAAGGAAGTGGACTGTTTTTTTTTTTAAGAACGTGACATAATCTCTAGTCGACGAGCCAAGCGTCAACAAAAAAAAACACAGCCGCTGCACGATGCGTAACACCAGCGCATTTCTCAACGCCGCCCTTCTCCTGTTGAATCTGCTTATACGCGCAGCACCGCGCTGATCTTATTCTGCGGACTACACGTGGCTCTTGGGCTTTGCTTGGCACAGTTTCCAAAGTAAAACAAAATAATAATAATGCTAAAGTAGAATCCATAGCAAACCACTGGAGCACAGAACTGACTGACACAGTGAATAGCAGGCAGGCTGACAGTGAAGTAGTATAACGGCAAAGAGGCAATGCAATTCAGTGTGTCTGGATTTATTTGAGACAATGTCGCACAGTTGATGGTCAGTGTCCGTGCGCGCCAGCCATCAAGCACACCGTCATCAGGAGGATTAAAGTGTGTTATGCAAGTGTTCCCGGGTGCGCTGTTGAATCTCGGGCAATGTGAATCATGGCCATCGGGGACCAGGCAACCGTATTCGGAAACGGTTCCAATGAAACGGATTCAGTCCGTCTCAGTGTGAATCCCCTATTACTCTCCTCCCATGCAGAGTATACTAATGGGTCTTCAGACAGTATGATTGTCATCAGCTGTGTGTCTGGGGTACTCCTGTTGGCCATGACAGTGGAGGCCTGATCATCCTCCCTGATTGGCTGACGGTCACGTGAGGGAGCTAACGGCCGTAGCTCTCACACTAGTGAGCCCATTCACCCCCAGACAGGCACTGGGGATTGGGAAACATCATCCAAAGTCTTTCCCCCATCCGTCGTATTACTGTCGTACCAACTGTTTTGCCTTACTTGTGACGTTGAACTTTTGTTTAGAGACGTTATTTCCCTTTGGAAAAGGAATTACCTCATAGTTTTGTTTTGGGATCCGTTTATTGTATTTCCGTTATGCTTCTGAATAAATTCTTGTATCAAGCCCTTGGTTTCCGTTTCTCCTCCATATGTTGCATTGCCTTTTACCCACCCCTAGACATATGGTTTTGTAACAAGCGGTTATTATAATTCTTTGTTAGAAGCGCAGACCCAAAATCTCAGCATTTAACAGCAATATCCAACTTCTGCTCTTTCGTCCTCTACGGTCCGCCTTACACCCAGAGCGTTTGCCCGGGTGAGCAGAGCGACGGTTACATGGCCGTATAGCATCGTCACCAAGACACGGTGGGTCACCCACTGAGCCCGTGAGAGTGCCCATGAATATTCACGAGTATCCACGGCGGTGGCGGCGTGTCCCCACTATCGTCACTCTCCACCAAATTAAGAGGAGCTCCTTTTTTCCTTTTTTCCGACCTCGGGCGCTGTCGCCCAGAGTTTACGCTTCTATACTCCCTCCGCTTGACCCCCCCACGCCTGCCAGGGCTTAACGAGGCGATCGCCAGGAGGTTGTTATTATTACGTGACATTTAATCGACACTGCGATATTAGCATAATTTCACCACACCGACTCGCACCTCTCCTCTAACCCCCCGACTGAACCTTTTAACCCATTCTGAACGGGCACCCATTTTGGTGTCGGCATCATGTTATGCTTTAGCTATTGAAAAATAGCAGATCTACAAGCTCATATCGCGCCACCGAGTGGCGCGATACGAGCTTGTAGGTCTGCTATTTTTTTGAAAAATCGAAGAACGACTGACATTTTTTTAGAATCTGATCTCAGGTCAGAATGGGTTAATCGGACCCAGTGTGTGTCCGGCGGAAACCTCGTATGAATCTGATCTCAGGTCAGAATGGCTGCCTGGTTAGGCTGCCTGCTGCGTTATGGTGGCAACACGCCGGGTACCGAGAGAAAGGTCACTTGAGCTCCGTCGGTGTTTTGTTTGTGCATTTGTGAGCCCTGCGGGGGACCTGTAACCACTTAACCCATTCTGACCTGAGATCAGATTCATACGAGTTTTCCGCCGGACACACACTGGTCTGATGAACCCATTCTGACCTGAGATCAGATTCTAAAAAATGTCAGTCTTTCTTCGATTTAAAAAAAAATAGCAGACCTACAAGCTCGTATCGCGCCACGAGTGGCGCGATACGAGCTTGTAGATCTGCTATTTTTCAATAGCTAAAGCACGACATGATGCCGACACCAAAATGGGTGCCCGTTCAGAATGGGTTAAAAAGGGAGCACTTTAATTCTCTTATCTGTATATAATTGGTCCTCACTATAATCCTACAGTGGGATTGGTGGACCTGCATGCTGAAATAAATGGATACTGAAATGAAATGACATATCTACAACACTGATATATTATTGATTTCAGCTGGTACAATTCCAGACATGCAAAACATATATATGACCCACTTCTATTACAATGTTACTGTCTTTTTTTTTTAATGTAATGTATTTGTATTTAGTTCATGAAGTTAACATGAGTATAACTAAATGCATTTGATATTTAATAAAAAACTAAACTTTTTCAAGATTCCAATTCAAAAATAGCTAAAAAAATAAAAAGAAATCGGGATTTCAATTCAAATATGGCAAGAATTGCTGATCTACAAGCTCAAAACGCGTCACAGTTTTGAGCTTGTAGATCGTCTATTTTTTGCGTGTCACATGTAATATACAATGTGGCCCTCTGGAGTGAGTGTGGAAATATAGCGGCCCTCTGGAGTGAGTGTGGAAATATAGTGGCCCTCTGGAGTGAGTGTGGAAATATAGTGGCCCTCTGGAGTGAGTGTGGAAATATAGTGTCCCTCTGGAGTGAGTGTGGAAATATAGTGGCCCTCTGGAGTGAGTGTGGAAATATAGTGGCCCTCTGGAGTGAGTGTGGAAATATAGTGGCCCTCTGGAGTGAGTGTGGAAATATAGTGGCCCTCTGGAGTGAGTGTGGAAATATAGTGGCCCTCTGGAGTGAGTGTGGAAATATAGTGGCCCTCTGGAGTGAGTGTGGAAATATAGCGGCCCTCTGGAGTGAGTGTGGAAATATAGTGGCCCTCTGGAGTGAGTGTGGAAATATAGCGGCCCTCTGGAGTGAGTGTGGAAATATAGCGGCCCTCTGGAGTGAGTGTGGAAATATAGCGGCCCTCTCCGTCGTCAAAGTTGCCCACCCCTGGCGTATATAGCACCACCATACTGTGAATGACCAACCGGGTGTGTAAGTGAGCAAGTGGCCGAGATTTTGGCAGATTTTCAGTGAAAATACACCACTGCCTCTCTTTGTGGCAGTGATGTCAGCCTTGGGTTCTCTGTAATGACATGGACCAGAATAGGGATGCCAGGTTCAGAGTTCTTCAGGGAGACACGGGGCAGAGAAAGACAGCTTATGTCATGTATATCCCTCCACTTGTTGCACACTCTGCTCCCAATCTGTGGCTATTTTCTGTTCCAGGATACATGTCCACGCACGCACGCACGCACACACACACGCGCGTTTGTAGTACTATACCTGTGAGGACAACATTTTAGGAAGCCGCATTATTATAATTTATTTTAACCCAAGCTGAAAAATAGCAGATCTGCGCACACACACACACACACACACACACACACACACACACACTGAGTGCACTCTGCTGGAGACATGTGGTCTCCTAGCCCATTCTGACCGGGCACCCATTTTGGTGTTGGCATCATGTTATGCTTTATCTATTGAAAAATAGCAGATCTACAAGCTCATATCGCGCCACCGAGTGGCGCGATAAGAGCTTGTAGGTCTGCTATTTTTTGAAAAATCGAAGAACGACTGACATTTTTTAGAATCTGATCTCAGGTCAGAATGGGTTAATCAGACCAGTGTGTGTCCAGTGGAAACCTGGTATGAATCTGATCTCAGGTCAGAATGGGCTAGCTGTCTGTCTATCTGTCACACTACAGAGCTCAGTGTCTGTCTGTTCTCTGCAGCACTGTGCCCAGAGGTGTGTCGCCTGGCGGTGGTGGCAGCTCTAAATGCCAGCTGTGGCTTCTCTGGTAGCCAAGCTGTCAGGTTGCCTGGGGTGACAGGCCACCTATACAGACCAGGCACCGCGGCCCACTCCCACTCGTCAACAGCCGGGAGGTTGAAGCCAGGTACGTCTACATCTCCGGTACTGTATGTGAGTATACTTAACCCATTCTGACCTGAGATCAGATTCATACGAGGTTTCCACTGGACACACACTGGTCTGATTAACCCATTCTGACCTGAGATCAGATTCTAAAAATGTCAGTCGCTCTTCGATTTTTCAAAAATAGCAGACCTACAAGCTCGTATCGCACCACTCGGTGGCGCGATATGAGCTTGTAGATCTGCTATTTTTCAATAGCTAAAGCATAACATGATGCCGACACCAAAATGGGTGCCCGGTCAGAATGGGTTAATCTCTTACTTAAAGGACCTATAACATAAAATTCAACTTTTTCAATTTCTTCTGTGTTTTTGGGGCTCCCATGTGTGTTTTCTATCCCCACAAATAACCGATTTTGAACAATCAGGCCTTCATGTCATATGGGTGTTTTATTGGAAATTGCTCTCAGAAACAGCTCGACTGATTTTGGCCTCATCGTGATGTCATCAATGTCACCCTACTTTGTATAATTCCTCCTCTTCTTCAGTCTTGAGTTCCACATTTGCATTTCCACTTTGTTTACAATGTCCACCATTGTTGATTTTCCAAGCTGGCATGGAATGGAAACAAGCCTGGTTTTATCTAGCATCAGTATTATAATGACTCAAATATTAAATAATCTGCATATCAGCACCCCCACCACCTCAGGACATTGTGGTACTGCAGCTAAAACTGCTTTCAAAGTCCAGAAAGAAATGACAAGGACTGGTTATATCAGAGTGGTGATTGAGGCTCAAACCATTAGAAATAAGTCCCGCAGGGCTCTATACTAGTGGACTCTCTGTTGTCGTGGGGAAAGCTTTATCTTACAACATATTGTGCTGCGAGCCTGCAACATGTTGTGAGTTTTTCCATGCTATTTTATATTGCAATACGGCTGCTGTGGTTTAAGTACAATTTTGAGGTTCAAATGTAAGTTAGATGTTATTTAGACACACAGGTTCTGTTGTTATACTATAGAACACATGTGTTTCAATGAGTTTTCTCAGATGGGTGGCTGGCCTCTCTCTCCCTAAGAGATAGCAGTTCAGCCATCCATGAGAGAAGAACCGCTGCTCCTTGAAAGGAGCCAGCTACGGTGGTTCAGGCATCCTGAGGGTCTCCCTAGGGAGGTCCTCGTTGCACGACCCACTGAGCACAACCCGCTGGCAGAGCAAGGACCAGATGGCGGGATTATATCTCCACGCTGGCCTTGGAACGCCTAAGGATCCCTGAAGAAATAGTGGCTATAGTGTTGCTCGGGAAAGGGAAGTCTGGAACGCTCTGCTGGAACTGTTGCCCAATTCTGGATAAGCGGTAGAAGATCAATGGATGGCTATTTTATTTTGACAATGGGACTACAGTCTCTGTACAGATTACTTATTTCTTCATATTATATGATACTAGGTTCTTTGTTTGCCTGTGATCCTAGTTTACTGAGGCACTACACTGTCACTCTGCATTTGATGTGTTGAATTGCTTACTGTAAGTTGCTCTGGATAAAGTCTGCTAAATGGCTACATACCCAAGTAGGTTTTTGATGCTTTTCTACTCCACTACATCTAAGCCGGGGAAGATGTTGTACTTTTTACACCACTACAAGCTTCTGTTACTTTGCCGATTATTCATAATTCATCTGAATATTTATCAGACATAGCCTCATTTGAGTTTCAGTAGCTGAAACTAGGGCTTAAGTGTATAATGCTATACTTATAGGTATATTCTGATGCATAGAGAGAGAGAGACAGAGAGACACACAGAGAG
Organism: Protomyctophum parallelum; assembly: GCF_964188405.1. NCBI lineage: Eukaryota > Metazoa > Chordata > Actinopteri > Myctophiformes > Myctophidae > Protomyctophum > Protomyctophum parallelum. The sequence goes on from NC_139719.1 coordinate 9,770,640, forward strand.
AGAGAGAGAGACAGAGAGAGAGAGAGAGAGAGAGAGACAGACAGACAGAGACATGAGGGGTCAGGGGCGCCTAACTTTGTCAACGGTACCTGGAACACCCAAATGTGTTCTTTTTTTTGCCCTCAAAATATCAAGTCGGGTGTCTGCGCAATCTCATGTTGACCATTACATTTTGCTCATAACTCACCACGTTGTAACTCCAAGTAGCAGTTAAACTATTGCTTCACAAAACGATGTGTTCCATATCCATTATGTAACAACAGATGCAAAACTCGACAAGACCAGTACTGAGACACTATATTATACTGTCTGCATTGGCCATAGCTAGACGTTACATAATGTTTGTGTGCTTTCAGGTGCAAATGAGTACTTGAAGTTTGCTTAAAGATAATGTAACATGCCCACATGTTGGCATTGTGCATTGTAGTCTGTCATGTTGCATTGATAGACTACATTCACATCATCATGACTTTCAGAAATGGGAGCTAAAACAGACACACAGACTGTGGACAGCCTGCCTGGCGGCTTAGCAGTAGCCTTGGCCTATGGTTAACTACTACTAGTACCAAGTGCTGCAAAGGATGAAAGAGAACGCACTTTTGTTCCATTATTCCATAAGCCTACTGTACATTACGTGTCGCCGCACTGCAACGTGTTGTGAGCTTGTAGATCTGCTAATGTTAATTGGCCGACCAAATATTGAGTGTTGTGATGTCAGAACAGGCCAGCTTATGGAGTTCTGTCAGCCATGCCCACATATGGAGTGTTGTGATGTCAGAACAGGCCAGCTCCATATATGGAGCTTTTTGTGGCGGTTCTGGTTCTCCACACCGGGCACTGCACCCCCTGTGGTGGTGTGGAACACGTCACGTGTCAAATTGAACCCATTCTGACCTGAGATCAGATTCATACGAGGTTTCCACTGGACACACACTGGTCTGATTAACCCATTCTGACCTGAGATCAGATTCTAAAAATGTCAGTCGTTCTTCGATTTTTCAAAAATAGCAGACCTACAAGCTCGTAGCGCGCCACTCGGTGGCGCGCTACGAGCTTGTAGATCTGCTATTTTTCAATAGCTAAATCATAACATGATGCTAACACCAAAATGGGTTCCTGTTCAGAATGGGTTAAAGTCAGTGGGGCGAGCGGTTCTCGAGTTACGTGGATTACAGACGTATATGAAGTATATGAACTTTTGAAAAATTGGACACTCTTTGAGTATGCTACTTTTACTTTTGATCCTTGAGTATATTTCGATGGGCATTTACTCAAGTACATTTTGAATACCGGATTTGCACTTGAGTAAAGACAATTGAGTACTTTTTCCACCACTGGTGAGTGGATGTACCGTATGCAATCTGTAATCTGAATGTAATCTAACGATGAATGATGAATTGAATAGGACCACAGTGGAAACAAGGACTTTTTTTGTGTGTGTGTCGGCCCGGATGTCTGACTCGTGCTGTTTATGGCAAATACTATTCTGAAAATGTCCTTTTGAATACATAACATTACTTAGCGAGTATTTACCTTGAGCACATATACTTTGTCCTGTACCACTGTGCCTTTCCGTCCAAAGCCGGAAACAAACGGAAAGTGAACCGAAGTGCACCTGCAGTAAAATATTGAATACATGTCAGTGTTCGAGCCACCCATGCCACATGGTGACACACCATCTCCTTTTAAAGAGAGGCTCTCTGGAAGGCCCCCGGCATATGTTCCCACTGGTCACCAGTGACGCAGAATTCTCTCTCTCCATGTGTGTGTGTGTGTGTGCGTGAGCGTGTGCGTGTGTGCGTGCGGCAGAGTTTAGTCAAGCGGGCGGATAATATGCCCCCAACCGGCACAGATGCTTTCTGAGACACGGAATCCAACCAATAGTGCTCAGTCACAGATCTAAATAATGAAATGAAACCAAACATTTCATTGTTGAAATTAAAGTATTACTTGGAATAGTTACTTTGTCTTTGTGCGGATATAGAGGAGGAGAAGCCGCGTGGGAGGCAGAGAGATACGGAGAATTTGTTTCTATATGGGGAGTTGAGGGATGCATGTGTGACTTTGAGCTGACACTTTGACAGAGACCATTGGTCATGTTTTTTAACTATTGGCGTCGCAAATAAATGTTCCTTGTATTCTCAAAAGTTGTTATTTCTTCTGCTGGAAATATACTGGTCCAGGTTAACCCATTCTGAACGGGCACCCATTTTGGTGTCGGTATCATGTTATGCTTTAGCTATTGAAAAATAGCAGATCTACAAGCTCATATCGCGCCACCGAGTGGCGCGATACGAGCTTGTAGGTCTGCTATTTTTGAAAAATCGAAGAACGACTGACATTTTTAGAATCTGATCTCAGGTCAGAATGGGTTCATCAGACCAGTGTGTGTCCGGCGGAAACCTCGTATGAATCTGATCTCAGGTCAGAATGGGTTAATAGGGTATCTTACCTTGACATGACACTATTAGTTTATCGTTATCATACATTAGCCCTCATAATATATGAAAAGAAAAATGGGTTACTTTTGTACTGTACTTCAGTAGATCTCAGCATGAGGTGTGGGAGGGTGCCAAAGGTCACATGAGGCATGTGAGGCCTTGTATGGAGGTAGTCCAAAATTGTACAGCAAGTTAGCAAATGGCTAACGGATCGTACCCGTGATCTTTTTTATAATTCACCCCGAAACGTCCATGTTGTAACAGCGACCAGCGACACTTTACGCATGAGCCGTTAACATTGAAGGGGACAGAGGGGGAACGTTTTCACTGACGGACCATTTCCCTGTTTATCGATTGCTTATAGCAACCGACAGCTATTCAGACGAGTGGCGAAGAGCGTGATCAAAATGATCAATGAAAACGTCAAAAGATGTCAAAAGAAGTAATTGGCGGGGTAATGAGTTTACTCTTTGGGCGCCAAGCCTTTATTCTTCCAAGGCTCAGAGTGTGCCAAAGCCGAGAAAGCCGAGATTTTCACTTTTCAGTCGACTAGAACCACTAGTTTTCTTTGGCCGAAATGAGATGTAGTGGAGTAGAAGTAAATGTACTGGAAACTGGAAAATACTAAGTAAAGTACAAGTACCTTCAAAAGTACTGTACTTGATTAACCCATTCTGAACGGGAACCCATTTTGGTGTTAGCATCATGTTATGCTTTAGCTATTGAAAAAAATAGCAGATCTACAAGCTCATAGCGCGCCACCGAGTGGCGCGCTACGAGCTTGTAGGTCTGCTATTTTTGAAAAATCGAAGAACGACTGACATTTTTAGAATCTGATCTCAGGTCAGAATGGGTTCATCAGACCAGTGTGTGTCCAGTGGAAACCTCGTATGAATCTGATCTCAGGTCAGAATGGATTAAATGTACTTTCCACCACTGGTTGCGTGAGAGGAACATGAGCCAAACAGTCGAACCTGCAGCGCAGAATAATTAGGCTGATTATACATACACATATATTACAACCTCTGCATACTTCATGGGAATGTTTTCCCCTCGCATACATTCACACACGCAATATTATGTAACACAGTGGAACATATAGCTACGTACATTTACTGAGTTATATTTATTATTATTATTATTATATATACTTTTATACTTCTACTCTTAGTCCACTATACATCTCAACTTTTTACGCCACTACAATTATTTTAAAATGTAGTTGCTACAGTAGTTACTTTGTACAGTATATTTAGATTATCATTACCAAACATACATTAACCACTTCAGGACCATTATTCTATTTTTTATTCTATTCTATTTTTCAAGAGGTTTTTCATGCATTTTGAAAACTTGCCTTGTGGGACACTTCAAACTTTGCCTTTTCGAACACAGCCGATGTGCAAGTGGAATTTTGAGTACTTTTGCATTGGTGCAGAAAGTGTATTTTTGATGCCAATACTTTTGTACTCACCCTAGTGAATGTCTATACAGGACTTTCACTTATGACAGAGTATTTCTACATTGTCGTATTGCTGCTTCTAGTTAAGTAAAAAACATAGAATCTGTGCAGCCTGTACTTCTTCCTCGCCCACACACATACTGTAGCGTGTAGCCTATATCCACATGAAATATGCAATGCTCTCCTGTTAGAAACGGCGGTCGTTTTGGCAACATGGGATGTTGAACAAATCCGTACACTTCGCCCTCATTCCCGAACGCCGCTCCCAAATTGGCCTCGTTTGTTAATTAGTGTGATATACGATGCTTTTTAACCCATTCTGACCTGAGATCAGATTCATACGCGGTTTCCACTGGACACACACTGGTTCTGATGAACCCATTCTGACCTGAGATCAGATTCTAAAAATGTCAGTCGTTCTTCGATTTTTTCAAAAATAGCAGACCTACAAGCTCATATCGCGCCACTCGGTGGCGCGATATGAGCTTGTAGATCTGCTATTTTTCAATAGATAAAGCATAACATGATGCTAACACCAAAATGGGTGCCCGGTCAGAATGGGTTAATCCCACTATAGCCAAAAGCCAAAGCCATAATTATGCGATCTTCTAAAACTGCACTCCGGAACCTATTTTAATGCATTCATTTTTTAAGCAATCTAATAGTGCAGAGGTCGGTGTTGATTGTTTTGTCCTTGATTGAGGAAGCAAAGTCAATGTCAAGGATCCCCAAATTACTACTCATAACAATTCCCTAAGAATGTAACTTTAATAAGTTATATTCTCAGGGAATTGTTATGAAATCAGGACCTTAATAATAGCTTCAATTTATAAATCACATATCTTTGCTGTCTCGCTCTTTCTTATTCTCCAATGGTGGCATTCAGTCATACAGCATTGTTTTTCAGTCTGTCTCAGTCGCTGCTAACTAGAGTATATCATTTGTGTTGTTATGAAGAAGAATAGCTACATTAAAAACAAATACTGCAGTTTTAAGGAGCCCAAATAACTGAAAGTAGAACAACATCATTTTAAGTGAAACATACATTACCATGCCAAAGAAAATCTGTGGTGATCTGGAGCCAGCTAATGTGTGCGTGTCTGCAGTTTCTGTTGACTAATGTGTGGCCATTGTTTTCAGGTGTCAGCTATAGACAGAGAGGCCAACATTAATGTTTTCTGCTTGTAATTAGCTACATTAAAGTGGCTTTAGGTTGAGGAGATCTCATGGGCCCCCTGAGAGACTCTTCGACTTTGATGCCCTGCTAAAGCATGTTGGAGTTCTTTACGGGCCCCAAAAGAACCTGAAAGCTGTTTATATATATATATATTATATATATAAACGGTGGCACAGTTGGTAGTGCTGTCGCCTCACAGCTAGAAGGTCCTGGGTTCGATTCCCGCTGGGGACGCTGTGGGCACTGGCGGCGTGTTCCCTCCTCCGCGTCATCAGTGCCCATACCCGAGGCGGGGGTTGGCGAAAAGGGCCTTTCTGTGTGGAGTTTGCATGTTCTCCCCGTGTCCCCTAGGGTAGGTACCCTCACAAAAACATGCCGTAATCCTGGTCTCTAAAACTACCTCCCCCTGGTCCCCCTGGGGTTTCGAGAGACTACTCCTCAGTCGACTATCCCCCCAGATAGACGCTGAGCTAATCCGAGATCAAGCCGGATTTAGACCGGGAAAATCCTGCACAGGCCAACTGCTAAACCTCACCCAGCACATCGAGGACGGCTACCAGAAGAAGCTGATAACAGGCGTTGCCTTTGTCGATCTTTCGGCAGCTTATGACACCGTCCAACACAGGCTGCTGATTAAAAAACTTTTCGACATCACAGCGGATGCCAAACTGTGCAACACAGTCAGATGTCTCCTGAGCAACCGGATGTTCTATGTCATGCTCAACAATAAAGAAAGCAGATGGTTCCACCAGAACAACGGGCTGCCACAGGGCAGTGTCCTGGCACCTCTCCTCTTTAACATCTACACCAACGACCAGCCCCTACCAGAAGGATGCAGCAGGTTCATCTACGCAGACGACCTAGCGATGACAACGCAGCAGCATACCTTCCCAGAAGTGGAGTCAACCCTGGAACAAGGACTGACAGATATGTCCACATACTATCTGGAAAACCACCTGCGTCCAAACCCCGGGAAGACACAAATCTGCAGCTTCCACCTTAAAAACAAGGAGGCCAAACGGGAGCTCAACGTAACCTGGGACGGAATAAGGCTTGAGAACCACCAGCACCCAGTCTACCTGGGAGTGACTTTAGACCGTACCCTCAGCTACAAAGAGCACATCCAGAAGACGAGAGCCAAAGTGTCCACCAGGAACAACCTCCTGCGCCAATTAACCAACTCAAAGTGGGGAGCTCACCCAACCACGCTGCGCACAACGGCACTAGCCCTGTGTTTTTCCACCGCTGAATATGCCTGCCCTGCATGGTATAAATCAAGTCACGCACACAAACTAGACCCCATCCTCAACGAGACCTGCAGGATAATGACTGGGTGCATCAAAACAACCCCCACACCCTGCCTCTACGCCCTCTCTGGAATTGCCCCCCCTGACATCCGCAGAGCAGTCACCGCCAAAGCCGAGCGCACAAAGCAGGCCCATGACAACCGGCACTCACTGCACGAACACTCTGCCCCCCAAAAACGGCTCAGGTCCAGAAGCAGCTTCCTGGATACCACTGCAGAACTGGAGACCACACCATCTGTCGCCAGGACCACGGAGTGGCACAACCAGTGGAACAGCATGGGTAGCCGGACAGCCCAGTGGACAGAGAGAGGCATCACCCCAGAGGAATGTCTCGCGACTGGCCATGACCAACCTTGGGCCGTCTGGAAGACCCTGAACCGTCTGCGGGTCGGCGAAGGACGCTGCAAGGCATCCATGAAAAAATGGAATATATATTTTTCTGATGCATGCGTGTGTGGCGAACCACAAACAATGGACCACATCATGATGTGTATCTCTGCTCCACAATGTACTGGAGATGACCTGGCCGGGCCAAATGCCGCTGCACTCGCCTGCGCCAACCACTGGAAAGACGTGATATAGAAGATGGCCAGACACGAAGAAGAACCTGACGGAAACCTTCAGATGAGCAACACCTGCGCAGCCTCGCAAACAAATAAAAGGACTCCGTCTCGTTGCTCTCGCCGACAGCTCTCTCCGGTGATGGTGGCGTGCGGTTCTAGCGGTAAGCGAGTCTACATTCCCTCACTAACATTATATTGCAATGTTGCATTAGACTGACTGTGTGTTTCCTACCTCGTAGGCTGATGCTCTGATGCACTGATGCCGTTGGGCTCGGCTGGATAGGAGGCGTTCAAGTGAAGCTTGTAAATTGGAACACTGTACAGTAAACCCCCCTCACTAGGGAAACGGATGCTACAGTAAGACTCTATTTCTATGTGCGGACCCGGGGAAGGACCCTACCCGCCCCCCTGATGTGTGGAAACCCAGGGATGAAGAACTGTCGAGTTAATTCATAATTATTGAACCTTAGTTAGTTACTGTTTGCCCCTGGCCAGCTGACTGATTATACATATTGTTTTGCCTGTTTAACTGCTGTTTAAATAAACGGGTGCCAATTTTGGGCTCAAACCCTGGTTCTGGTTCTCGCTGTTGGCATCAATCCTCACACTACATACATACATTTCAGAAGTTTTAGCAGTTTTTAAGGACCCACTTTTAGGCCAGTGCACCAGAGCAAACTCTTGCCTTTTTTTAAACCCTACCCATTTTAACCAAATACATACATACACACATACATATACACATACACATTTGTCATAGTGTAACTAGTTCAACTGGTATAGGTTTGGGTGGTGTAGTTACCGTGTCATAGTGTAACTAGTCCAACTGGTAGAGGTTTGGGTGGTGTAGTTACCGTGTCATAGTGTAACTAGTCCAACTGGTAGAGGTTTGGGTGGTGTAGTTACCTTGGCATAGTGTAACTAGTCCTACTGGTAGAGGTTTGGGTGGTGTAGTTACCTTGTCATAGTGTAACTAGTCCAACTGGTAGAGGTTTGGGTGGTGTAGTTACCGTGTCATAGTGTAACTAGTCCTACTGGTAGAGGTTTGGGTGGTGTAGTTACCGTGTCATAGTGTAACTAGTCCAACTGGTAGAGGTTTGGGTGGTGTAGTTACCTTGTCATAGTGTAACAATCCAACTGGTAGAGGTTTGGGTGGTGTAGTTACCGTGTCATAGTGTAACTAGTCCAACTGGTAGAGGTTTGGGTGGTGTAGTTACCGTGTCATAGTGTAACTAGTCCAACTGGTAGAGGTTTGGGTGGTGTAGTTACCTTGTCATAGTGTAACTAGTCCAACTGGTAGAGGTTTGGGTGGTGTAGTTACCTTGTCATAGTGTAACTAGTCCAACTGGTAGAGGTTTGGGTGGTGTAGTTACCGTGTCATAGTGTAACTAGTCCAACTGGTAGAGGTTTGGGTGGTGTAGTTACCTTGGCATAGTGTAACTAGTCCTACTGGTAGAGGTTTGGGTGGTGTAGTTACCTTGTCATAATGTAACTAGTCCTACTGGTAGAGGTTTGGGTGGTGTAGTTACCGTGTCATAGTGTAACTAGTCCAACTGGTAGAGGTTTGGGTGGTGTAGTTACCGTGTCATAGTGTAACAATCCAACTGGTAGAGGTTTGGGTGGTGTAGTTACCGTGTCATAGTGTAACTAGTCCAACTGGTAGAGGTTTGGGTGGTGTAGTTACCTTGTCATAGTGTAACAATCCAACTGGTAGAGGTTTGGGTGGTGTAGTTACCGTGTCATAGTGTAACTAGTCCAACTGGTAGAGGTTTGGGTGGTGTAGTTACCTTGTCATAGTGTAACTAGTCCAACTGGTAGAGGTTTGGGTGGTGTAGTTACCTTGTCATAGTGTAACTAGTCCAACTGGTAGAGGTTTGGGTGGTGTAGTTACCGTGTCATAGTGTAACTAGTCCAACTGGTAGAGGTTTGGGTGGTGTAGTTACCGTGTCATAGTGTAACTAGTCCAACTGGTAGAGGTTTGGGTGGTGTAGTTACCTTGTCATAGTGTAACTAGTCCAACTGGTAGAGGTTTGGGTGGTGTAGTTACCTTGTCATAGTGTAACTAGTCCAACTGGTAGAGGTTTGGGTGGTGTAGTTACCTTGTCATAGTGTAACTAGTCCAACTGGTAGAGGTCTGGGTGGTGTAGTTACCGTGTCATAGTGTAACTAGTCCAACTGGTAGAGGTTTGGGTGGTGTAGTTACCTTGGCATAGTGTAACTAGTCCTACTGGTAGAGGTTTGGGTGGTGTAGTTACCTTGTCATAATGTAACTAGTCCTACTGGTAGAGGTTTGGGTGGTGTAGTTACCGTGTCATAGTGTAACTAGTCCAACTGGTAGAGGTTTGGGTGGTGTAGTTACCGTGTCATAGTGTAACTAGTCCAACTGGTAGAGGTTTGGGTGGTGTAGTTACCGTGTCATAGTGTAACTAGTCCAACTGGTAGAGGTTTGGGTGGTGTAGTTACCTTGTCATAGTGTAACTAGTCCAACTGGTAGAGGTCTGGGTGGTGTAGTTACCTTGTCATAATGTAACTAGTCCAACTGGTAGAGGTTTGGGTGGTGTAGTTACCGTGTCATAGTGTAACTAGTCCAACTGGTAGAGGTTTGGGTGGTGTAGTTACCTTGTCATAATGTAACTAGTCCAACTGGTAGAGGTTTGGGTGGTGTAGTTACCTTGGCATAATGTAACTAGTCCAACTGGTAGAGGTTTGGGTGGTGTAGTTACCTTGTCATAATGTAACTAGTCCAACTGGTAGAGGTTTGGGTGGTGTAGTTACCGTGTCATAGTGTAACTAGTCCAACTGGTAGAGGTTTGGGTGGTGTAGTTACCTTGGCATAGTGTAACTAGTCCAACTGGTAGAGGTTTGGGTGGTGTAGTTACCTTGTCATAATGTAACTAGTCCAACTGGTAGAGGTTTGGGTGGTGTAGTTACCGTGTCATAGTGTAACTAGTCCAACTGGTAGAGGTTTGGGTGGTGTAGTTACCTTGTCATAGTGTAACTAGTCCAACTGGTAGAGGTTTGGGTGGTGTAGTTACCGTGTCATAGTGTAACTAGTCCAACTGGTAGAGGTTTGGGTGGTGTAGTTACCGTGTCATAGTGTAACTAGTCCAACTGGTAGAGGTTTGGGTGGTGTAGTTACCGTGTCATAGTGTAACTAGTCCAACTGGTAGAGGTTTGGGTGGTGTAGTTACCTTGTCATAATGTAACTAGTCCAACTGGTAGAGGTTTGGGTGGTGTAGTTACCTTGTCATAATGTAACTAGTCCAACTGGTAGAGGTTTGGGTGGTGTAGTTACCGTGTCATAGTGTAACTAGTCCAACTGGTAGAGGTTTGGGTGGTGTAGTTACCTTGTCATAATGTAACTAGTCCAACTGGTAGAGGTTTGGGTGGTGTAGTTACCTTGGCATTTTGTGTAACTAATCCAACTGGCCAGATATCTTGCTCCATTGATTGGAAATTGATTGACATTTCAAACAACACTCAAAGTTATTATTTTGAGCACATGAACGAATGAGGCAAACAAAGCTGATTCTGACGACATAACAAAACCTGGTGAGACATTTTATTTATTTATTTTCAAATTGTATTATCTGAAGGCTAAATCAACACAAAGTTGACATTGTTCTTTCAATTAACTCGTATTCACATGTATCCCTTCCACGGGTAAAACAACAACAATGAATAATTAAGTAAAAACAGAAAACTACGCCACACCACACAGATGTTGCTGCTATAGGCCTTCTACGGGGTCCATAGCAATCAACGGCATCTTTTGAACAGCTGTGACTGGGTGCCATGTCCCATCTTTACTGCTGCAGGGGGTCTGCTGTTGCAAGCAGCATGCAGTAGTGCTTGTTGCGCTACCTGCAGCCTGGACCCCAACACAGCATGCTGTCGTTCTAGCTAGGGATGCACCAAATGGTAAATTCTTGGCCGAAACCAAATACTGACTATAAGCTTTTAATTTGTACCATTGCTGTCATAGCCATAGCAGAATGACTCTCAGGGTTAACCCATTTTGGGCGGGAACCCCTTTTGGTGTTTATTGGCATTATGAAACATTATTATGCTATTATGAAAAATAGCAGATCTACAAGCTCATAGCGCGCCACCGAGTGGTGCGCTACGAGCTTGTAGGTCTGCTATTTTTGAAAAATCGAAGAACGACTGACATAGAAACATTGCTTTTTCGGAAAACTGTCAGGATGTAGAAGACTTTTTTTTAATCTGATCTCATGCAGTTGAGTACTGTTACTTTCCACCACTGAAAGCACAACAGCCATATTGGACATACTGTAAATGTCACGGTACGCTCCTCTGCCCTTGGACTTTGTCTGTGTTTTGGGTCTTATTACTTATATTTGTGTTCTGTACCTTATTTTGTAATAGTGTTCTGTGATTTCCTGTCTGCCTTGTTTTCTGTCTCCTGCCTTGTCTCACCCCCCTGTATTAGTGTAACCCTAGCCACCTGTGTTCTGTTGTCTGTTAGCCTATCCCATTGTTGATTGTGTGTTTCAGTTCACCTGTGTGTAGTTAGTCTTGTCTATATATATATGCCCCAGTGTTTTCAGCTCCTTGTCAGTTCGTCGTCGTATATGTTGTGGTCAGTTGTTCCATGTATATTGTTCCTTGTGATGTTTCCACGTGGGTTTTTTGAGAAATAAACCTCTTGAACATTCACTTCTCTGCCTGGCCTGGTCGTTCTGCATTTGAGTCCTACCTCCGTGACCACACCCTGACAGTAAATCCTTCCTTACTTATAATAGTGTCCAGGTATCTCAGTTGGTAAAGCTCTCGCCTTTGGATCCCGTTCATGGGTTCTATCCTGGGCGGCTGATGGTAGGTGTGGCGCTCCACCTCAGCAGTCCATCTCCCAGGGGTGTAGCACATTGTAAGTTAACGGGCCGCGTGTTACCGGCTGATACTGACAATAAGCCACACCCGGCCTACTTCTTACTTTCAAAGGAGTTACCAATGGTTCTATTTACGGCTCTGTTCTATTTAGTGCAGTAGCACAGTGTTTCTCAAACTTTTCTTTTGATGTCAAGGACCCCATAGCCCTGAGAGTGTGCAAATCGAACCAAAAGGTCCATTTTGGTTGTACATTCTCAGTTACACACCTCTATGGGGCCATTTGGAACCCCCACAAGGAGGGTCCCTGGACCCCAATTTGAGACCCCCTGGTGTAGCAGAGCGTTTCCAGTGAGCCAACATGAGCACGGTATCAGCACCCTGACTCAGAAGGGAACAGAGCCTTCATTATAGTTTCATTGCATAAGACCGTGTAAGGAAGAGGCCCAATTCCTTTCCAATATGGGCACTGTGCATAGACCGATTGATGTTTATGTTTCATCAGACAACCCGAGTCCCATGTTGTGATTTATGAATGAAAGCCGGGTCAAATTCTTCTCAAAGCGTATGGACTCTGGAGAGCCCAATCAGTGCTAAATGCAGCTGTGCGTATATCAGTATATAAGCACACAGCCTGTTGAGCAGCCCGAGAACCACAGATCCTCGATTCCCGTTAATTTGCCTCAGAACAGGCTGCCATTACATTTCATCACAGATGTGGAAGTGGTATTATGGAAATTCCAATATCAATTAGTAATCAGTTCGGTGTGTCTTTGCAATTATGACAAAAATGTGGGGCTCGGTCGGGACGACAGGCTCTCTTTAGCAACGTTCCACTATTTGCCAGCTCGTCAAATTGCTTGTCGACGGGAGCAATTATATTCAGCTGTGCATGAGCAGGTCCTGAAGAGGAAAGACATGTTTTAGCAGCCCCTCTTTGTGGTCCAACGGAACATTAATGGAGTACTGTGTGTGTGTGTGTGTGTGTGTGTGTGTGTGTGTGTGTGTGTGTGTGTGTGCGCGCGCGCGCACACTGTATATATGCATGCATGTGTACAATTTGAAAAATAAACATTGTGATGTCTATTCAGGATTAGATTGTGTTTGTGTGTGTGAGCGAGTGCGTGCGTGCGCGTGCGTTTTGCCCCAAAGGACAGGCTGCCTTTGCAAATAAGAAAAAAATACAGTATATCACTAACATTATTAATTATGCCTGTAAATGTAATTAAGTCAAACTGACTTATCCTTCATTTATTATTAATGTTGTGTTTTTCTATTGGACTACATATTCAAATAAAACATAAAATAAAATATCGTACAAACATATATTGAAGGAGGTATACAGGGCAACATGGTTCTCAAATTGGGGTCCAGGGGGTCCCCGGGAATACCGGAAGACTCGACCCGGTGCTTGCCCGTTTTTCCTCCCGGAATTGTCACCAGTGAGGGGGATAACTTTGTAATACTATTGGCTGTTTGTATTCTTTTTGGAAAAATATAAAAAGATACTCCTGTAGAAAGGCTATATTATTTTACTTATATTGACCCTATAAACAATTTAGTATTATTTAGTATATGTAAGGTTTTGCCCCCTCAAATGGTACCTCGTCAGATAATCCCCACATATCCTACAACAACTTCTGTGAACAGACTTCACTGTAGTAGATTTTCTTAAATTATATTTGTACTTAGGCTGTCTGCTGTCATGAAAGTTTATAGTTAGAGAAATTCAAAGTCCAGCCGTCTGCTGTCCAGCCTCTCCCACCCCTCACATTGGGGAAAGTTCTGGGAGGAAAACAGAAACGGGGCGAGTCTTCTTGTTACCGTCCCCGGGCATAGTAGTTACTATAGTAGTTAACATCACACTAACTTTAGCCACTATACCATTTACACATTGTGTATTCAAAAATAGTACTGTAGATCTACAAGTCTACAAGGGGGGGATACGTTAGTCCCAACATACATGGCCCGTTAAGACTCGCCCGTGGCTTCCACATGTGATTATAGGGGTTAGGTTTAGAGGTAGGGATAGTAGGAATCGCCACGGCAACTCGCTCACTTTAGCTCGCTCGGTGGCGGCTCTCGATGCTCAACTTGGCTTGAGACGGCGCCTCTCCGTCGTTGCATAACACAGCAGCTGGATGCTAATTCTGGTCAAACAGAGGCAGGGTGCTGCAAAGTGTTTGTTTCATAAGCGTCCACTGTAGACATGCAGAGGCAGGGGTTTTGAGTGACTTGCTCTATATACACCAAATCTCTTTCCCTTAAAATCACAACGTGACCTTGTAGACCTGCTATTTTCGAGGAGGAAAAGAGGAAGCTTATTTTCGCTTAGCTGCCTGACTTTGCCCCAAACAGGGACATCATCACATTGAAGGCGGTTAATCCTCTGTGCAGTGCCAGCCTCCTTCATGTGGAGGGAAGTCACGGCTCCTGCCGGATCCGTCACAGTCTCCTGCGCTTTGCTTCGGCGCTCGCCGAGGCTTGTCATTTCCTCGCTGTCACACGGAAACCTGCTATCTCCATCAGTGGCGGAGGTACAAGTACAAGTATCAAAAACTCAATGTAAACATACTCCGTCCGGGGAGTCAGAATTTACTTAAAATTATATTTTTTAGAATACATTTTATTTTAAGTATTCAAAAAAATGCACAAAAAGTACACATTGACCACTGACATTTTTTTTTACTTTGTTTCCTATCAGTACATTTTAACCCATTCTGACCAGAGATCAGATTCATGCGAGGTTTCCACTGGACACACACTGGTCTGATTAACCCATTCTGACCTGAGATCAGATTCTAAAAATGTCAGTCGTTCTTCGATTTTTCAAAAAATAGCAGACCTACAAGCTCGTATCGCGCCACTCGGTGGCGCGATATGAGCTTGTAGATCTGCTATTTTTAAATAGCTAAAGCATAACATGATGCCGACACCAAAATGGGTGCCCGGTCAGAATGGGTTAAGAATACATTTTAAGTATTCAAAAAAATGCACAAAAAGTACACATTGACCACTACTTTGTTTCCTATCAGTACATTTTAAGTCATTATATTTAAAGTACCACAAGTGAAAGTACTCCTTGCAAGTCCAACAGATCGGATATTTTCAAGGTAATTATAGGGCTGATCAAGTGCAGGTTAATGCACACGTATGTTTTGTAATAGAGTAACAAGTAACTAAAGTTTTCACATAATTGTAGTGGAGTAAAAGCACTGCTATCTGTGGCCAAATACATATAAGTTTGGGGGTCATTGGCACAAAAAATGTTTTAGAACTACTGATTTAGACGGCATTTTGCAGAATCGGTCTTAACCCTTGGCCTACAATTCACGGAAAAAACTGAATTAATCGAAAAATCTAAACCTCCCGTTAACGGAAAAAACAGAATGACAATCAATATCAGTTATCGCGGGGTCAAAAGAGCAAAAATTAATATTTTTTCGCTAATATCACTAATGTTGGATGTAATTTACCAAAAAACGGCCGAAATCCGCGTGATCGTGCGCTATCGTGCACGCACGCCGTCTCTATGTGCGTCGGTGTAAAAAATGTGATATTTTGCGATCTTTTGGTGTTGATTTGAGGTTAATTTGACTTAGTTATGAAAAATATAGCATTAGCTTAGCAATCCGGACCAGCCAAACTATTGACTAGGGTCAAAATACTACAGGATGTTGTTGATCGTTCAACCGGAAGTGACTTAGGAAGATCCGTCTATTTTAGCTAAAATCAGCATAATGATGCTTTCCCGCCATCTGGTGGCGAATCGAGAGAATACATTTGCAATGAATGAACAAAAAAAAACATCTCTTCAATCCACCAGATCTTTCTTGTATGTTAAAACGATGAATTAAAAATATGCCAATTTGTTACCCAAACAAAAGAATTGGGACTGGCATTCCAAGGGTTAAAGGACTTTTCAACCTGTCTTCATATAATTATCCCTCACTAGGACTGTGGGCAGTTCAGAAACCAGTCCACCAGTGACATCATAGTTAGGGAGATTTATTTTTTAAACAAGATTTTAAAAAAATATATAAAAATTTGTATTAGCGTGAGAACGATGGCTTCCATCTTTCACATCACAACAGGAATAGAAAGCCTGCCGTTTCTATTACAGTAGCTTGGATTCCCCATCGTTGATGCCACTGGTGGACGGGTTTCTGAACTGCCCACAACGCTCCTATGAGACACCGACTGAGCACAAAGAAATGGTGGTATTTTATCGTGAACATTAGTGAGGACCAATTATATGAAGATATAGGTTGAAAAGTGGTGAAGTGATCCTTTAACGGTATATTATATATTTTTTTAACCCATTCTGACCGGGCGCCCATTTTGGTGTTGGCATCATGTTATGCTTTAGCTATTGAAAAATAGCAGATCTACAAGCTCATATCGCGCCACCGAGTGGCGCGATACGAGCTTGTAGGTCTGCTATTTTTTGAAAAATCGAAGAGCGACTGACATTTTTAGAATCTGATCTCAGGTCAGAATGGGTTAACCAGACCAGTGTGTGTCCAGTGGAAACCTCGTATGAATCTGATCTCAGGTCAGAATGGGTTGAGTTAACTTTTGAGTTACGAGGTTTCCAAAAGACAGCAACTATTTAGTACTTTTCAGCCCAAGGACTGTAAAAGCTGCAGGCCGGGCCAGACAGCTGCATGCGTGATGCGCTTCTCTGGTTGAAAGGTGCTGTCTCGACTCACTGCCTTAGCCTCAGACCCACCGACACTCTGCTCTCTGAGGCTACACTCATCATCAGCCCGGCTGAGACAAAAGGGAAGGGTTCATTCACACATCTGCAGGTTTTTGTGTAATATTCTCTGCTGTCACGCAGAAACCAGTTGTTTAAAACCCATTCTGACCTGAGATCAGATTCATGCGAGGTTTCCACCGGACACACACTGGTCTGATTAACCCATTCTGACCTGAGATCAGATTCTAGAAATGTCAGTCGCTCTTCGATTTTTCAAAAATAGCAGACCTACAAGCTCGAATATGAGCTTGTAGATCTGCTATTTTTCAATAGCTAAAGCACGACATGATGCCAACACCAAAATGGGTGCCCGGTCAGAATGGGTTAAAAAAAATGACTTTTGGTAACATCTTCTCAGGCTTCTGTGAACACCCCAGACATTTTTTAAGTACAGTACTTGAGTACAGCTAAGTACAGTCTATCACTATCTTAAATCGTTCATAAGTACATGTACTTAGTTACTTTACACTAACAGTGTTTGGATTCTCACGGTTCTCACGTATTGCAACGTTGGTTGCAATATAAATAATATGACCTTTTTTGCAGCATGGAGGCACAGTTGGGCATCACTGTCACCTCACAGCAAGGAGCTAGAACAGGGCTGGACAGCATTATTGTGTGTGTAATAACACAATTACAATACTGACCATGGTGGTACAGTATAGCAGCATATGACTTCCGCAAAGGTGGGATTCGAGTTCGGACGTGTGTCGGCATGTGATATAATACAGGTACTTGGATACAAGGGGCATCTTGAGGGAAGTTTTCCATTTGGATTATAGTTTTGCTCCACAGTCCATCAGCTCTGAGGTGAAGTAATTAAAGTTTGTTGCGGCAAATCAGTGCACATGCAGCGCACGTACGTACACACAGCAAACAAAGCGGAGAGACAAGAACGTCCATAAATAGAGTACGTGGCTGATTGTGTCGGTCACATATCGAGGCAATACACTTGACGATAAGCTCTGTATCAGCCCACGCAACATACGCTGAAAACAACAACCTGTCTTATAATGCTTATAGTATAACGCTTCAGTATGATGTCTGTCAATCAGTGATGTAAAGTAACTAAGTACATGTACTCATTGAAGTACTTATAGGCCTACACTTTTGAAGCATGTCTACTTTACGGGTGTAGCCTATTCCACCACACCTGCTATTTTCTAAGGAATTACATACCAGACTCTTTTCTACAATATGGTATGGATATTTTTACTTGAGTACTTCTTCCTTCAATGCTGTTAACCAATTCTGAACGGGAACCCATTTTGGTGTCAGCATCGTGTCGTGCTTTAGCTATTTAAAAATAGCAGATCTACAAGCTCATATCGCGCCACCGAGTGGCGCGATACGAGCTTGTAGGTCTGCTATTTTTGAAAAATCGAAGAACGACTGACATTTTTAGAATCTGATCTCAGGTCAGAATGGGTTAATCAGACCAGTGTGTGTCCAGTGGAAACCTCGTATGAATCTGATCTCAGGTCAGAATGGGTTAATCACCTCCTCCTCATCACTCCTTCATGGCACCATCTGTTTATCTGTTTTGTTATTTCTTTCGCCAATACATAGAAACGTTATTGGACCTTGCAACGACCTGCCCGAGGAGGACATTAGCGCAACTAAATCGGTATCATCCTTCAAATCCCTTTTGAAGCGGACATGTTTTTGTATTCATTGATGATTTTTTTTTTTTTTGCTTTACCATCGCCATCATCATTTATCGTCAACGTGTCGTTATCATACTTTTTCTGTGATATCTTTTCGGCTTTTCTGCCTTTTATTAGATAGCGTACGGTATGGAGAGAGATGGGAGTGACGCGCAGCAAAGGTCGTCAGGATCGGGAGGGGAACCCGCAACGCGCTACAGGCTGGAGCAGCAGCCTATAGGTGCCCAGACCAGTTAGGCCAGCCCGGGCCATACTTATAGCATTTTGACTGGATAGCAAATATATATAGACACATATCGAGGCAATACACTTGACGATAAGCTCTGTATCAGCCCACGCAACATACGCTGAAAACAACAACCTGTCTTATAATGCTGTGTGATATCGTCGACTCGTCACCTCATAATCACTCCTTAACCCATTCTGACCTGAGATCAGATTCATACGAGGTTTCCGCCGGACACACACTGGTCTGATGAACCCATTCTGACCTGAGATCAGATTCTAAAAATGTCAGTCGATTTTTTTCAAAAATAGCAGACCTACAAGCTCGTATCGCGCCACTCGGTGGCGCGATATGAGCTTGTAGATCTGCTATTTTTCAATAGATAAAGCATAACATGATGCCAACACCAAAATGGGTGCCCGGTCAGAATGGGTTAAGTACATGTACTCATTAAAGTACGTACAGGCCTTCCCCGCACAGCTGTTCTTTGTTGTGAATAGATAAATTACAATACAGCATTGTATATTATTTTGTAATAATCTACATTTTTAATACCGGACTACGACGTTTCTACATTGCTGTATATTGATACTTTTCCCATGGATCCACCCGGCGCTATAGTGACCTTCATGTAGGCTATACTGTAGCTGCGTTTACTAATGAGACATAAATCACAGTCTGCATAATAACACACACAGGAGCACATTGCTGCTGCATCCATCCTGACATTGTTCAAACTCCCAAAAGTATCCCCCCACATCTCAAAATGTAAAAAAATCTGCAAGCTCACTACGAAACACATTATGACATATGTTTTCAAACGATAACAATAATCAAAATGTAACCAGTAAAGGTTTCAAATAAGTATAGTGGAGTAAAAGACTAGTCACTATGGGACCCTGACGATGATTGGCCGAAACGCGTTGGTCCTCCCTTTTGTGTAGTGATCTTTGCCATGCCTTAATACAATACAGGCTTTTTTCACTCCACTGGAACAGAGTGCCCTGGATCCTCGTCTTCATTTCCACAATGAAACCTCGCCGACGAGCGCCTGCATTCAGTTCAACAAACAAAGGACCACGGCAGCGCTCCCTTCCTGTATTCAACGACAGGTGTTCACAATATTGAAAAATAAACATTATTCAAAAAAACTGCATAATATCAAGTCACACACTGACACACGCATACCAACAGGAGCATGAAAGTGTGGTGGTTTATTTTCAGAGGGATGGTTGCCGGCTTTAGAAGTGGACGATATATTGACGATAAATCGATATACTGTATTGATGATATCACGATACCGTTGCCTTTCAGCGATACTGATATTGCGCATGTTCATACCTCAATGACGATAAGGTAGCGATATATTGTGCAGTGCAGCTTTAGCTCGTACACGACATGATGTGCAGTGTAGGCAGCAGAATAGAGATGAGAGGTTTATGCCCCGACAGCGACTATTTCCAGTGGAAGTATTGTTTTGCATCTAAATTCCAGCCATGGGAGAAAACGAATCAATAACTTAACTGACGTGCATCGGCTCTATGCACGGCCTCATCAGGGTCATGCATTTAATATTATTTACGCCGCGGCTGATTTCTTTCGACGTCGCCCTCCTCCCCCCCCCCCCCCCCCCCCCTCGTCTGGAGATTTCAACGCCCATGCCATCTGTCATGATTTATGCGAGCCGTTGAACCCAAATGCAAGACACCAGATGTGACAGAGTTCACACAACAATGTTGAATCTTGAACAAAGCTCCGAGGATGCATGGCTTCGCGCTGGCTCGCGAGCAGTGTTGCCATGTCTACTTGTTACAAGTAGTGGGCTACTTGTTTTTTTCTGTAAAGTTGCTTGTAAATATTGGTGGTTATTGGCTTGTTTCTAAAGTATATAGACCTAGTTGCTTATTTGGGCTTGTTTCCTAATGTTGTTTAAAGCAGTGGTTCTCAAACATTTTTATGTCAAGGATCTGATGAAGGTCGTTTAGAACTTTAGACCGAAAAGTTGTCACTCAGCTGGACCAGCTTTTTCTCATGATTCAGATTAGTTTGCCGGCTCCGACGCACGTCTTCTTGTAGTTGTGCACAAGGACTTTTCTCTACAATATCAAGGATCTCGCAAATTAATTTGCATTTGTCTGTGGCTTGTTTTTAAGTATTCAAAAGTACAAATTACAAAGTATGTTTTGAATTGAATGAATAGTTTATTTCGGTGCTTTACATTTACATGTTAAGTTTCATCATTTGCATTTAAGTTTTTTTATTGCAAAGAAGCCGAAGCTTATTTTGCCTAGCCTTTTTTAAGAAAAGAAACAAAATACAAAATTAATGCAAAGAAAAGAAACAAAATGCAAAAATCTTATGTTAATGTTTAATAATGTTGTATCAATGCATTTAGCTGTGCATGGTTTAACTGACAGTCGCATCATCATTTGTGTAGGGTTGCTTGTTTCTCTCGCAAAATCTGGCAAAGTGCATGGCAGAGCACAGACAGCAGGCGGGCAGGCAGGGGAGTACGGCTCTGAGGCAGCATGGGAAAAAGCTTTGTGTCGCAGACACAGAATGACTGGAGCCAAAACTAGAAAAAGGTAACGCCGGGACACATGCTGAGGAAAACACAGAGTAGTCACGAGGAAATAAGTCGGCGAGAAGAAGTAGCTCACTAGCACAGCATGGCTGCTGTGTGCGCAACGACCTGGCCATGAGTTTATCGCAGAACCAAGGCTTAAATACTGTGAGGTTGATGAGGTGACGGCAGGCAGGTGCGTTGACTTGAGGGAAACTAAGGGGAAATAAGATCGTGGGACACTTTACACAGCCGTTTTTACTTCCGGTTCACGGCCCGGGAGTTTAACCTTTTAACCCATTCTGACCGGGCACTCATTTTGGTGTCAGCATCATGTTATGCTTTAGCTATTTAAAAATAGCAGATCTACAAGCTCATATCGCGCCACCGAGTGGCGCGATACGAGCTTGTAGGTCTGCTATTTTTGAAAAATCGAAGAGCGACTGACATTTTTAGAATCTGATCTCAGGTCAGAATGGGTTCATCAGGACCAGTGTGTGTCCGGCGG
The DNA here is from genome assembly GCF_964188405.1 of Protomyctophum parallelum. Lineage (NCBI taxonomy): Eukaryota > Metazoa > Chordata > Actinopteri > Myctophiformes > Myctophidae > Protomyctophum > Protomyctophum parallelum. The sequence continues at coordinate 9,792,167 of NC_139719.1, forward strand.
AAACCTCGTATGAATCTGATCTCAGGTCAGAATGGGTTAATTATAGTTACACTACTCTTATACTCTCTTATACTGCCATGGCCACTGGTGGTACCCGTACCTTGCGTTTTAAAGGCTATATCGAAAACACTAAATACATGATCGCGTACCCATGGCGGCCAGCATTCTGTGGAAACCCTCACAGCAGACTTTCTTTTTTTTTGCCACAGTCACGGATGGTTAAACGCATTAATTTGGTGTCCATTTGATGCAGGTGTTTTCCTGAGTGGCTCATACCCAGCTCTGCTGCAGAAAAGTGCCGGGTTGAGACCGACATAATGGATTCAAGCTGTGTTTTTCGTGTCCCCAAAGTCCCTCTGTTGAAAACATTCCATCACCTGTAACAAAACGGGACAAACAGAGCGGAACAAGCAGACAAGAGGTGGGTTGGTAGGGCGGTGGGCCGTTACGCTTCCAGAAATGTCCACTCCTCCTCCGCCCCCCTTCAAATCAACTGGCAGGGGAGGTAGAATGGACCATACATTATGTAATCTGAATCCCTACAATGGCAAAAAGGCAATGGTTCTCAAACCTTTTGTCAAGTGAGCCTCCAATGTGATATTTATTTGGATAAATTGGTGCCATGAGGGACCCACATAAGAGAATATTTGATGAATGAATGAATGTGTGAATGGGTGAATGGATGACGTTCAAAATACTTGTCGCGTCACTAATGTAGACATGAATGCGTTCCCAGAGCCAGAGGTTCATATGAGCTTTATTATACAGAGACCTTTTATTTCTTTCTATAACCCATTCTGACCTGAGATCAGATTCATACGAGGTTTCCACTGGACACACACTGGTCTGATTAACCCATTCTGACCTGAGATCAGATTCTAGAAATGTCAGTCGCTCTTCGATTTTTTCAAAAATAGCAGACCTACAAGCTCGTATCGCGCCACTCGGATTGGCGCGATATGAGCTTGTAGATCTGCTATTTTTCAATAGCTAAAGCATAACATGATGCCAACACCAAAGAATGGGTGCCCGTTCAGAATGGGATAATTGACTCACGTTGAGTCACTTTTGTCCACCATGGTTTTTACTGTACTTACTGTCCTCTAATCCCTCCGGGGGGGGGGAAACAAAAGGAATGACACAGACTGGAGGAAATAATTCTTTGCTCAAGTCAGCACAAGCAATTTCATATCAAAGACTAACAGCTACAGAAATATGTTATCGTATTCAAACACTGCCCTGTTTAAAAACAATACCACGCCATCAGGAAGCTTACAGGAACAAGCAAAAGGCGTGCAGAGTGAGGGTGCTGAATCATTGCAGGGCGCTGCGCTGTCTCATTCAGTGTTGATTAGTCCAGGGGTTCTCAACCCATGGGTCGCGACCCCCCCAGGTGGGGTCGCCAGATTATTTTGGGGGGGTCCACAATTTTTATTTATTTCATTTTCTTTTGCAACTGAATGGCTGAAAATGGAAATGAAGAGTTTACAACATGCACACACCTTCCATAATGATTATATCTGGATTCAGTATTTATTTATGGTGTATTGTCTCTATTATTAAGGTTATTGTGTAGCAGTCAATTTATATTGGGGGGTCGGGAGGGGGCGGGGGCGGGGGTCCCGAGACATTGCCAAAGCATTTCCGGGGGTCCCCGGCCAAAAAAACGTTGAGAACCCCCTGGATTTAGTCAACTAAATATATGGCAAAGAATGTTCGTCAACCACCATTTTTCACTGACCAAAACTAAATAAAAACTAAGCCATGTTAAGCCTAGCTAAAACTAGGACTAAATATACTGACTGTGTGTTGCTGTCCTCTAGCCGGAGCCATCCCACCCTAGCATAATGAGCAGGGGTTAGGTGAGTCCTAGATTTAAGCTAGTGGGTGACATCCTCCATGTGTCATGTTTACCATATTGTCAAATAAAGAGGCAAATATTATGGAATAGCCAATCTACATGCTCCCATGAAGGCCTCGTGTTGTGATCTACTTTTTGTCAAACAAAATGCAATCAACTGAATTTAGTTTTGGGGAGGATCCACAATGATTCTTTGGTACAATCTGGAGGGTAATTAACCACTGTCTCAATGGACCAAAAATGGAAAGAAGCTTTTAGCTCTGTGTGTATCATATCAATTCGACTTGTACAGTAGGCTACCAACGAGTCAAATACTTAAGAAATGAATGATTAAATCACTCAAATCAATCAAAACTAATATGTTATCTTGAAGCCATAATCCGTTTGACCACTAAAACACTTGACAGTGTCATGTCTTCTACTTGCATGAAAGTAATTAAAACATAATGTGGTGTGTGAGTGTGAAGCTTTGATGCGTTCTTATTATAATTATTGTACATTGTGTTCTGTGGTTTTCCCTGTGACCTATCGTTAACGTCGGTGCCGTCTGGTGTATTGTGCTGCGGATGACTCAGTGAAACAGAAAAAAGCATATGCTAATGTTTAGAACAATGCGTCATTAGTCTCAAGTTCCTCATGTTCACTGATGCCGACTGTTGAGTCACCGGCAGCAGATTTACACAGTTTTATCAAAGCTCTTTGTGCTGACCTGATCCCCAAAGAGTTAACAGACCAGAATGGAAACTCTGAAAACACATTAAGAGTGTTTTATGGTGTGGAGAGAGACTTTTGCTTTCTTTTTAAATAGCTTTTTACATTTTAGAATTATTTTACTATAGTACTCTGCTGGGTGTTTTATTGTATTTGTATATTTAATGCATTGTCCTGAATTGTATGCATTGACTTGAGCAAAACAAATTTCCCTTGTGGATAATAAAGACATTTAATCTACATCTAATCTACATACCAGACCTTCCTCGTCCTCAACCATTAATTTAATTCACCTCATGCATTATTATGGAGCGAATAAAAGCATAACCTGCGCTATGATCTCCTCCCATACACCTAGGCTACATCTAGATGTCAAATTCCACATCAACCAGGCATACGGAACACACATAATACCATTAACCCATTCTGAACGGGCACCCATTTTGGTGTCAGCATCATGTTATGCTTTAGCTATTGAAAAATAGCAGATCTACAAGCTCATATCGCGCCACCGAGTGGCGCGATACGAGCTTGTAGGTCTGCTATTTTTGAAAAATCGAAGAGCGACTGACATTTTTAGAATCTGATCTCAGGTCAGAATGGGTTCATCAGGACCAGTGTGTGTCCGGGCGGAAACTTCGTATGAATCTGATCTCAGGTCAGAATGGGTTAAGACACCCTGTGGGCGAGAAGCGCCCTCGCCCTAAAGGGTGAGGTCGCGTGCACACGCATCCACCTGGGTGACAGCAGACTGCTGGGGCGAGCGCTGGCGCTTTGGCATGGAATGAAGTCTGTACTGGGAGTGTCTTGAGTGTACGGGGTTTGACGAGGTCAGACCAATTAACGTATGGATTGTCAGAACAGGTCAGCTCCATATATGCAGATCTAAGGGTGGCAGCGGGTGCAGTGTCTCTAATGTACAGGGTTTGATGAGGTCTGGCCCATATATGGAGCGTGTCTTGAGTGTACAGGGTTTGATGAGGTCAGAAAAAGGTCAGCTCCATATATGGAGATCTGTTGCAGCAGAGGCAGTGTTTTGAGTGTACAGGGTTTGATGAGGGGCCCAGCTAGGGCCAGGCCTTAATTTCCGGGCCTGTTGAGAACTCTAGATTTCGCCGGCTGCCGGGCACGGCTGCACTAATAACTTTGGGGCGGGCCCAATCTATAGTTTGAATGGACAGGTATCGGTCAAAAGGGAGACATCGAAGAGGAAGGACGGGTGGGGAGGGATCAACATATGGAATGTCAAAACAGGTCAGCTCTCATATATGGAGATCTAAGGGTTTGTGGTCAGATGTAGAGTTGCTGGCCGGCTCCATATATGCAGATCAAGTTGATGATCCAGTCTTCTCCATGTATGGTTATCCAGGGTTAGTTGAGGTCTGTGTTGTGATCGTCATACTGTATATGGAGACGGCCATATATGGTGGCGTGACCATATATGGAGGCGTGATGTCACGAGGCGTGACCATATATAATATGGAGGCGTGACCGACGAACTGACTGACGGGTTTTGCAGGTTTTCATAGTAATCTGCAACCTTCCGTCGCAATAAATACCTACTATTTATTTGTATATAAATCCAGTTCCTTAACCCTAACGGTTAATGTGATGGGCTGTCAGTATTCTGTTAATGAAATAACCTGTGAGAGAGAGATAGCCAGCAGTCCGAAGTCCACACAATCCGGATGTCACTGTGAACACTTATTGGTCCAGTTGATTACTCTCCATCTCTGGCCATGCCTAAATCTGAGGGCCAGTCACGCACATGCACACACAGGGCTGCCTCCATTACACATTTACTGTACGTTGATTAACCCATTCTGACCTGAGATCAGATTCTAGAAATGTCTATTACATCCTGACAGTTTCATTATTAATCCATTCTGACCTGAGATCAGATTCTAAAAGTGTCTTCGATTTTTCAAAAATAGCAGACCTACAAGCTCGTATCGCGCCACTTCGGTGGCGCGATATGAGCTTGTAGATCTGCTATTTTTCAATAGCTAAAGCACGACATGATGCCAACACCAAAATGGGTGCCCGGTCAGAATGGGTTAAGTTGACCATTGACTGTCACACAAATAATTGTGATTAACGATTTAATTGTGTTTTTTTTTGGCATTGGAACTTGTGAATGCATTGAAATTACATTTCTGCTTGGTTGTTCACACGCACACGTACACACTACGCACGCGCACCGCACGCACGCACACACACACACACACACACACACCACACACACACACACACACACACACACACACACACACACACACACACACACACACAGTCGGCTCTCTTACTGCTAAAATAAGCAGATCCATCAATCACAACGTGCCCCCCAGTGTCATCAGAATATGTCATACATCGACGAGAAGCCACAGAAACCCGGCTAATGACCAATTAATTGAGGCCTGAAGCGTTTTGACATCTAATCAATGAAAGCTAAAGAAACGTTAATTGCTGGGCGGTCAGAGGAACCTGTGTTTGTGTGCGTGGAGCAGCGCTGTCCTGTCCATCACAGGCCAAAACACACCTGTCAGTCAATCTGTCAATGACAACACGGTGATTAGCCCATTCTGACCGGGCAACCCATTTTGGTGTCTACAGCATCATGTGTATGCTTTTAGCTGTTTAAAAATAGCAGATCTACAAGCTCATATCGCGCCACCGGAGTGGCGCGATACGAGCTTGTAGATCTGCTATTTTTGAAAAATCGAAGAGCGACTGACATTTTTAGAATCTGATCTCAGGTCAGAATGGGTTCATCAGGACCATTGTGTGTCCGGCGGAAACTTCGTATGAATCTGATCTCAGGTCAGAATGGGTTAGACGCAGGCTGTGTTTACATCACACAGGGCCAACCCCAGGCTCTGGCTGCAATCTGACGTCTTTATCTCATTCAGCCGAATCCCAGCGGAGGGGTGCTCGGGTGGCGTGGCTGTGACTGACTGACTGGATTCTATATTTAAAGACAATGCAACTCCTTGCAACTGCCATTCATGGGGCTAATGGTTGCATACCATTGCAAGTAACTGCATGTTGCAAGCAGTTGCAAGGAGTTACGTGGGTGTGGACTGGACTTAGATAGATGGATAGATAGACTACTTTATTGGCAGTTTAACCCCATTCTGACCCGAGATCAGATTCATACGAGGTTTCCACTGGACACACACTGGTCTGATTAACCCATTCTGACCTGAGATCAGATTCTAGAAATGTCAGTCGCTCTTTCGATTTTTTTCAAAAAATAGCAGACCTACAAGCTTGTATCGCGCCACTCGGTGGCGCGATATGAGCTTGTAGATCTGCTATTTTTCAATAGCTAAAGCATAACATGATGGCTGACACAAAAATGGGGTGCCCGTTCAGAATGGGTTAAAACGCCAAATGGACTATACACACAAAAAAGACTGAGCTTGTTTCCATTGTGGTCCACCTTTTAACATAAAACTATACACAAACATACCGTACAAACAAAACAACCATGAAACAAATAATAATAATTAGAGCTGGGACTCGATTAAAAAAATTAATCTAATTAATCAGAGGCTTTGTAGTTAATTAATCTAGATTAATCGCATTTTAATCGCATATCAATATTCAACCCGAGAACAGCGAGAAACCTTTTTTTTTTAATGTTTTTTGGTATCCCAGTGAATCAATGAATAGTGACTACAGGATACCACTCATTTTCAACATTTTACTGTCATTAATATACCTGTTGTGGAAATAATAATAAAAAGTCACCCCATTCTGTGTTGCCTAGAACTGGAGGTCTGAAAAAAAATTAGTAAACAGTAACAAGTACATCTCAGTGACATCACAATGCTGTACTTACTTCATATTGTTACTGTTTTTTGTCAGACCTCCAGTTCTAGGCAACACAAAATGGGGTGACTTTTTATTATTTCCAGTTTTCAGTACTAGCGCCCAGTGAGAAACGTTCCGTGGTGAAAAAAAAAGGTGCGATTAATTTATCTGTAGTTAATCGCGATGAGTTTTTCTGTAGTTAATTAATCTAAATTAATCTCAATTAGTCCCGGCCCTAATAATAATCCTTATTAAGGCTGGGAGCCTATATATATATAAAGGACAAGATTGAGGTACCCTACGAGAAAGATCCAGAGCATTAGTCAGAAATGTAAACGGCACACGGTACAGTCAGACATTAAGGCTAAAACAGGGTGAAAAACATTCTAGTGGTGGAAGAAGTATACTCTTATTCTTTTGCTTGCAACGTCAACCACTATATTAACACATTGAGTGCTATTCCACTATGAAGCGCATCCACTTTTGGCATCCATCTTGAATGCTAAAATCTTAGCGTTAATGCTACAGAGCTAAAATGAGGTCTGTACTTTTGGTCAACGCCACGGACAGCGCATTAGTTTCAGAGAAAAAAAGCCTTCAAAGACGCGAATGGCTATTGACAAGAAGAAACTCTGTGCGGGTGGGGCCGTGGCAACCGTGCATAGCAACCAGATCGGTTCCAAAAATTCAACACAGCGAGGCAATGTTACAGCGATATCAAATTGCACTTGGTGTGTTCTTTTTTTTTAATCTCCACCAAATCTTTTTGCCAAATGTAGAAGATCTTATGAGCTCACAACATGTCAGGTGTCACTTGTAGATTAGCATATTTTTGGCAAAACGGGTTCAAGTGGCTAAACATCAAGTAGGCATTAAGGTTATTTTCAGTCTGTCCTCATGGAAACGGATATAAATGTGATTTACAGGAATGTTTAAAAAAAAAAGCACAAACAAAAACACTGTATTGGAGGATTACAGCCCAAGTTAGATGGTTTAGGGATACAACAAGAGAGGTGAGGTTGAGATGGTTTGGACATGTGCATATGAGGGATGAGGGTTACATAATCAGGAGAAGGATGCTGAAGATGGAGCTACCAGGCAAGGGGAGAGGAGGAAGTTTATAACCCATTCTGAACGGGGCACCCATTTTGGTGTTGGCATCATGTTATGCTTTAGCTATTGAAAAATAGCAGATCTACAAGCTCGTATCGCGCCACCGAGTGGCGCGATACGAGCTTGTAGGTCTGCTATTTTTTGAAAAATCGAAGAGTGACTGACATTTCTAGAATCTGATCTCAGGTCAGAATGGGTTAATCAGACCAGTGTGTGTCCAGTGGAAACCTTCATATGAATCTGATCTCAGGTCAGAATGGGTTATGGATGTGGTGAGAGGACACGCAGGTGGCTGGACTGACCGAGGAAGATGCAGAAAACAAGCAGATGGAAACAAATGATCCGCTGTGGCGATCCCGTTGGGAATTGGCCGAATGAAAAAGAAGCAGCACTGTTGTTGTTTTAGTGACGTGAAGTTGCATGTTTGAATATGGATGTGTGTTGAGAGAGAGATGAATAAAAAGATTACAGTCTGGTGTTCCCACTGGCGGAACAACTTGGCTGACTCCCAAAGCCCCCTGACACCCCCCCCCCCCCCCCCCCCCCCCCCCCCCCCCCCCCCCCCCGTTCTCCCATCCCAGTATGGATGGGACCAGAGACGAGTTCTTAATAATTGCCCCCATGCATCTTTTATTTATACCCTATACCTGGCAGGTTAAAACAAAAGCCACCAGATTAGCATTTGAATGCCTGCAACTGCGCGGACGTAAACGAGGACAGGCATATATTAGATGACGGGGGGGGGGGGGGGTACATCTCTAGTTTTAAACTGCATTTCATCCTGTGTGTCATGCTTACCGCAGTCTCTATACAAAACCTGCATTCGATTCCTCCTCAGGAATCAATAAAGGTTGATTGACTCCACAGGTGCTTAATTTCCACCGAGTGTGAGGTGGTCTAGACTCTAGAAGATTGATTCGAGAGAGATTTTTAAGGACATCGAGAGAGATTTTTAAGGACATCGAGGGAGATTTTTAAGGACATTGCGGCCACAACTATTGGTAGTATAGGCCTAATTATTGCCATAGTGTTTGTTCACTAACATGGGTCTCCCTGTCTCTCCTGCTTTCACAAGAAATATAATATACATAAAATATAATTTTCACGAGCATTTAATGAGCAGAAAACCAAACAATATTGACTTACAATCTTACAGACCACTCAGCAATGCATTTCAAGTACAAGAACTCTCCCTCGAGCAGCAATTGCTTTGCACAGTGGTCCGGTCTCCATCCTCAGTTGTCGTTGCAATGGTCCTTGGAATGAGAACGGTTGTGAATTACTGGTATACAGTCATTACACTACTAGAAGTACAGTAGCACATCTCATCCCATGCAGCCGCCTGAATTCTTTGCATGGCTCAAGGATATGTATACTGTATTATGCAAAATATATTTCCATGTGCAAATAATACAAATAATAATAATAATTGGCTGGCTGGGGATATGGGTGTGCTCATGGAACAGAGATATGCGTGCTATTATGAAGAAGAAGTAATGAGAGGGAAATGAGAGGGGGAAAAAAACAAACAAACAAAAAAACATGACCGGCGGGGGTCATGGGCTTCTGTATGCATTTTTCAGAGTAGCTTCAGCATATTGAATCATGGCGACTCTGGAGGTAGCCCACCAAGCCATGCAACAGCCTTCAGCCCCTGTCTGATCAATTATACATCACATGTACTGTAGCCTAAACCAGATCATTAGACAGGTTCAGGTTCATTTCTTTGTTTGTCCCCGTGGGGCGATTTGGTTTACAGCAAGGCATAACACAGGCAGGTAACATGAAACACAAAAACACAGCAAAAAGGCACATAGTACACATAGAACATTTAAAACAGGATGGCAGTTCAAGGTATCAGTGTAACATTATAGTTCATAACTTTTCCAGAAAGTTGTATAAAGAATTAAAGGTATATTCAGTGATTTCACTTCAAATATCACTTATTTTTTTGTTTTGTTGTGATAATCCTCCCTACTATAGAGTGTGCTGGCCATATAAGGAGTTCCTCCCTGTCCCCAGTTAACCCCTGGGGGTCAAAAAACCTTAGGTTTTGTTTTTGACTCTCTATCCTGATTGGACGAAAGGCTGGGTCCCACAGCCAAAAACGAAACCTACGGTTTTTTGAGTGAAATCACTGAATATACCTTTAATACAATTAATACAAATACAATTTACCTCCTTCTATCGGCATTTAGAGCCTTGATAGCTACAGGCACGAAGGAGAACTTATACCTGTTGCTTTTGGCCCCTGGAACTTTTAGGCGAATGCCAGAGGGAAGCAGCTTGAACTCAGAGCTTTTCAAGTTTTCAAGTTACAGTTATTAGCCTGGCTCACAGTATAATTTGGGTGTAGATAGAATCACATTATAACTCACACAAACACACGTATAATTTGGGTAAGGATAGAATCACATAACACACAAAAGCCCTCACACGCACTCACCCGCACACACATAACTAGCCTATTATAAAAAGGGCAGCATTAGCTATCCTCTGCTACGAATCACCCCAGCACAACAAATAACCAACATTATCTTGCTGAAATAGCGTGGGTCCTCGAAAGGATATATAATTGTCTTAATAGCCTGTTATTGTGGGAAGCTTTGCATGTTGTTTCTTACCTTTTTCTGGTTGACTTGTTTTGCTTGTCTTCATCTGTAATGTACGTGTTCAGGAAATATATAGATGTGGTTGGAGAATGAACAACCTAAAGAAAGGAACCTGGTTGGACAAAGAAGAAGTTAACAACTTAACATCATTAACAACTTAGACACAAAATAGTGTTATTGTTAGTCCCTAGAAGCAACTTAGAAGGTATAGATCAGGGGTAGGCAACCTTTATTATAAGAAGAGACATTTTTGGCCCAAAAACGTATTACAATTCTATCTGGAGCCACAAAACATGTTTGCTTTAATAAAGCAAACTTTAATGTCTTATCATGAATACATTCTTCTATGCTTCTATTTCCTCTGGTGTATAGGCAACATTGTTTTGCAATATCAAAATGAAAGAATAACTTTATGCCTACTACAAATTCAATAATACATTATGATTTAATAAATGTAAAAAGAAAAGAAAAGAAAAAGAAAACCTCTTATTCCTTTTCATACTTCTTTGCCGTAAGAACTGGGAGCCGCGGGAGAGGACCTATAAGAGCCACATGTGGCTCTAGAGCCGCAGGATGCCTACCCCTGGTATAGATAGATACAGTGTTGCCATGTCCGCTTTTTATAAGCAACTTTGGGCTTGTTTTTTCTGTAAAGTCACTTGTAAATATTGGTAGTTGTGGTGGGTTGCGTTTTTTGGGGCTTTGGGTATTTGGGCGTGCTTCCTAAATGTTGTTTAAAACCACTAGTTCTCCACATTCTTATGTCAAGGACCCCCACATTCATATTTTGTGCCAATTAAGGACCCCCGTACCAGATTTGAGTTATGTTTCAAACATTTTTTGAAAATAGCAGATCTACGAGCTCACAATGTGTCACATCACAACGTGCTGTGAGCTTGTAGATCGGTTATTTTCAAATACTCGATAATGATAATGAATTCTATTTATATATTGCACCTTTTAGAGGTGTGTAGACTAAAAGTGTTCAAGTGTTCGCATCTTTCTGGCTTGTTTTTTACCTGGTTGCTTATTTATCTCGCAGAATCTGGCAGCCCTGCACCAGGGTGTTTGATACAAGCACTGTTTTATTTGGAAGCAAAAGTGAAATAAACAACTTATACGTTATAATGTAACATTATACTGTACCTCATGGAAGTGGAATGGAGTTGTCAGGGAGTTCAAACTGCTGAGTCACAGCATGGAAGCTTGGAAAGAGAAGTTGATTCATCTTCATGACAAACTGCATTGGACCCATAGCTGTGTTTATTGTCCAGGTGAGTTAGCTACAGTTAGCCGCATGCATGCTTAGCAGCACCATACAATAGAGATGAAGTGTGTATAATTTCACTTACATTTTTTCACATGGTAAAACAGAAACATAAGTAAGAATAAAGCTCTGTTGTAACTTGTGTGCAGTCAAGTAAATATTGAGCTGTTTATTGTCTGTGATGCTGACAGCATTGTAGCCTCTGGTCCATTTGTCCATTTATCTTCCTTTTGGGACAGGCGTTTGGTGAAGTCTTAGTCAAGTATAGAAGACACCTCAAAGTAGGAATCGTATGCATTTGTTTTTTCTTTGCTGTGTGTTGTATGTATGTTAAAATACTAATGTGTTTCAAGCTGCTACTTAGCCCCTTTCGGCACCCTCGGTTTGACGGTTACCTTTTCTGAATTTTGAACGGCGGTACCCTGGGGTCCCCCGTAGGTTTTTCCACCCTCCATAGGACGCATATTTACCTACTGTCTGTCCACGGAGACCTGCTCGGTCGCTTGAGTGTTGGTGAGATGTTTCAAAGATGCAACAGCTTTGGAAGACCACAGAAACGTGTGCGAAAAGGCGCTAATCGGAGTTGCCGTTAAGTATTTTAAATCTTTTGGCTTTGACACAACAGCCATCAATTCTAAATGTTCGTTTGAAGACTCCTCATGGGGATGTAGGTCTATGTCTTGTGTTGTGGCTGCTGTTGAAGGTTGCGATCTTTGTTAAATTAGGGTTGTATTTGTTCATTAGGCAGCTGTCTGTCTTTTCCTTTATTTCTTATTTCTTTGAGCTGCTGCTTGTGTTGTATGCTGTGTATACAAATGTGATTCAAGCTGTTACTCTATTTTCAGTCTGTGTGTGTGTGTGTGTGTGTGTGTGTGTGTGTGTGTGTGTGTGTGTGTTCCTGCTGTTCAGAAGGTATATTGCCTGCGGTTGTCTAGCCGCAATTTGCAACTCTAGATTTTGGAAGCACTCGTTTTTATTAATGGGTTGCGCTGCTGCCTCCTGCATTATGTGCAAATTCGAAACAGGTGGAACGCAGGGGCCGTTCAGTGACTTACGACGAGTGCTTCCAAACTCCAGCACTTAGAAAAATAATCACTTGCAGAGGATGTCTTGACAGAAAGTAGCTCATAACATGTCTACGGTGGATTTTTATGAAAAACAAGCTCGGCAGATTGAAAGAGGATAATTCAAGCTTGGACTGCAGCTGCAATGTTGGTGAGTTTAACGTCATTTAAGACAAGCAGATCACAAACCAAAAATGATGAATAGGAAGTGGATGGAGCTTGTTGCAACTCTAGATTCAACCCATTGTAAAAAAAATCTAGAGTTGCAAATTGCGGCTAGGGGTTGTCATGATGATCATGAAAGATATTAGTTGACGATTGAAACTGAGATTCATTGTTAATTTGTCTTTGAACATGACATTTTTGTTCGCCTATTAGGCTTCAGGTGTTCTGACAGATGACTTAAATAATTATGCAAATCCATGACACAATGACTGGTACCCATAATCAAATCAGGCCAACCGGCAGAGCAGACCATGCATTTTAATAATTTTAGTTTAGTTATTTTATAACTATTCAAAAAATATTGGAAATAGCCCATCTACAAGCTCTATTTATGTCGCTCTGATATTTTTCAACTGATGAATGTATATTTAAATGGAAACTATTCTGATGATTATGCAAAGATAATTTGAGTATCTTAACCCATTCTGACCGGGCACCAATTTTGGTGTCGGCATCATGTTATGCTTTAGCTATTTAAAAATAGCAGATCTACAAGCTCATATCGCGCCACCGAGTGGCGCGATACGAGCTTGTAGGTCTGCTATTTTTGAAAAATCGAAGAGCGACTGACATTTTTTAGAATCTGATCTCAGGTCAGAATGGGTTCATCAGGACCAGTGTGTGTCCGGCGGAAACCTCGTATGAATCTGATCTCGGGTCAGAATGGGTTAAATAAGGCAATTGTATATTGACAGGCCTGGTTGTGAGGGGGTACAGTATCTATGTACATGTAGAAAGGCATGCAGACCATTGGATCAAGGTCTGTGGGTCTAGTCTGAAGACTCATCTCTTCAGACTCCACCTGAAGGTCGGGATTTGATTCCCCGGCCCGGCCATACCAAATACGGCTTGTCTCTAGTCTATTCTCTGACATACCAAATTCTCGCTGGGCCGACAGTGGCTCAGGACAGTCTATGCTCAGGACGTAGAGCGGCCGCTTGGGAACTCCCAGTCCCACAGAGTTGGTGTCCAAGTGTCCTTGACCTTGAGCACTAATTGCTCCCGATGAGCAGGTTGGTGCCTTGCATGGTTGACTCCACCATCGTATGAATGTAATGCACAATCTAGGTAAAGCGCCTTCGATAAAGGCACTATATAAATGCGCCATTTAATACCATGTATTTACCATTCACTATAAAAGTGGGAGCCATTGCTCGGGGCCATAGGCGCTGGACCCGAAATTGACCCCCCCCCCCCCTTCCCCCGGCCCCTAGCGTTCAGTGGGATTTGTGCACCTGACTGTAAGCCATACTGTATACAGCAAATGAAACGAATGAGCCAAATGATGGTGCACAGGGTGGACGATCTTATCTTTAAAGCTTCAATTGGTAATCTCCCTGCTTACATTGGCTACTAAATTCGTTTACTTTCAGCCTCCGCTCTAGTGGAAATGGTTGCATAACTTGCATTGCATATAGTGCCAGCACCACGCACAGAGGCAGATAAAAGAGGCCCATCTTATTTTGGCCCTTGGTCTTGAAATGACCTTCAGACCCCGTCTTTAAATTGGCTAACTATAATTTCCCTTAGGAGAAAAAAAAAAAAAGAAGGAAAAATTGATTGAAGTGCTTGTGCTTTTTATGTAATGTCTTCTTACTGTATGTCTGCCTTTTTAGTGAATCTGTTTTGTAATCCATCCTTCTCTTGGCCAGTTCATTCTTGTAAAAAAAGAGACCTATACGTCTCAATGTTTCTTTAGAACGGGAACACATAATGTGTCGCTTTAGCTCTTAACCACTTTTAATTTATACCACAATACCTAGTGAGTGCCACGCTACGAGCTTGTAGATCTGCTGTTTTTGAAGATGTGCAAAATGTGGGTATGTTATTCTTCCACAGCGGTCATTTTTAGCTCAAATCTTTGCTTCTGGTGGGTACCTGGAACAACATATTTTCTGATGGGGGTCGGCGGCCGAATACGGATGTTTGGTGTCCTTGATATGAAATTGTTTAAGAACCACACTGATACTGAAACTATAGTTTTTTTCAGAAAACTGTCAAGATTTAGAAGACATTTTGTCGAATCAAGCTTGGGCTATAATATTAAAGAGGTTTTTGCTGATAAAAAAAGACAATTTATTGCAGCTACATTTCACTATCATTCTTGCCCAGTATTAGTACTCAGAGCTTTCCCCTTTTTTATTGCAGATCATTTTTCTTGCAGATATATATATTTCTTTGCGTATTCTGACATGTTTATGTTCTAAGCGCAGGTATTTATTAACGCAGATAAGTTGCATTTTATTTTCAGAGCTGCTTAAATGCATTGATATAGTAGGCGTGTGTGATATTTTTGGTCGACAGTGGTGGAAAGTAAATACTGTACTACTGGAGTATTTCCAATTTTCAATACTTTTACTTCTACCACTACATCCCAGAGGGAAATGTTGTACTTTTTCCTCCTTCCTTATTTGAAAACTTTAGTTGCTAGTTACTTTGTAGATTTTAATTATTATTCCAAAACATATTCTAACTGTGGCTATTTGAAAGCAGCCGATCTACAAGCACACACAAGAGCTTTCAATCTGCTATTGTCAAAATATTTTAAAACAGTAGTATATTTTGATGACATTACTTCTATACTTTTTCTAAAAGCAATTTGGATTACCAGACTTCTACTTGTAAACAGAGTATTTCTACATTGTGGAATTGATACTTTGACTTAACCCATTCTGAACGGGAACCCATTTTGGTGTCGGCATCATGTTATGCTTTAGCTATTTAAAAATAGCAGATCTACAAGCTCATATCGCGCCACCGAGTGGCGCGCTACGAGCTTGTAGGTCTGCTATTTTTGAAAAATCGAAGAGCGACTGACATAGAAGACATTTTTAGAATCTGAT